>NW_027438359.1:0-177369 GCF_000715075.1 Nicotiana tabacum | reverse complement strand
CGAAAAACGGAAAACACTAGGAACGATCATGGCTGGGCGGTGACTATGGTTCATTAGGTCTTATTTGATAGTCCGGAAAAATTTTAGGCGATAGGGGTCCGGAGACCCGGGACCACTCGGAAGACGTGGACTATAACACACAAAAATATGGGATCGCGCGAAATTCTAGTTGTTTGGCCGAAAAACGCAAAAAAGGAGGAACGATCATGGCGGGGCAGATACTATGGTTCCTTAGGTCGTATTTGATAGTCCGGAAAAATTTTAGGCGATAGGGGTCCGGAGGTCCCGGGACCATTCGGAAGGTGTGGGCTATAACACACAAAAATATGGGAATCGCGCGGAATTCTAGTTGTTTGGCCGAAAAATGCAAAAAATAAGGAACGATCATGGCGGGGCGGATACTATGGTTCCTTAGGTCGTATTTGATTGCCCGGAAAATTTTTAGGTGATCGGGGTCCGCGACTCTTGGGACCACTCGGAATGCGTGAGTATAGCACACGAAAATATGGGAATCGGGCGAAATTCTAGGTCTTTTTCAGTAACATGCAAAAAATGTGGAAAGATCTTGGCAGAGCGGTGACTATGGTTCCTTTGGTCTTATTTGATAGTCCGGAAAAATATTAGGCGATAGGGGTCCGAAGGTCCCGGGACCACTCGGAAGGCGTGGGCTACACAACACAAAAATATGGGAATCGCGTGGAATTCTAGTTGTTTGGCCGAAAAACGCAAAAAATGAGGGACGATCATGGCGGGGCGGATACTATGGTTCCTTAGGTCGTATTTGATTGCCCGGAAAAATTTTAGGCGATCGGGGTCCGCGGCTCATGGAACCACTCGGAATGCGTGGGTATAGCACACGAAAATATGGGAATCGGGCGAAATTCTAGGTCTTTTTCAGTAACATGCAAAAAATGTGGAAATATCTTGGCAGGGCGGTGACTATGGTTCCTTTGGTCTTATTTGATAGTCTCGAAAAATATTAGGCGATAGGGGTCCGGAGGTCCCGGGACCACTCGGAAGGCATGGGCTATAACACACAAAAATATGGAAATCGCGCAGAATTCTAGTTGTTTGGCCGAAAAATGCAAAATATGAGGAACGATCATGGCGGGGTGGTTACTATGGTTCCTTAGGTCGTATTTGATGGCCCGGAAAATTTTTAGGCGATCGGGGTTCCCGGGACACGAAAATATGGAAATCGCGCGGAATTCTAGTTTTTTGGCTGAAAAACGCAAAAGACTAGGAACGATCATGGCGGGGCGGTGACTATGGTTCCTTAGGTCGTATTTGATAGTCCGGAAAAATTTTAGGCGATCGGGGTCCACGGCTCCCGGGAATACTCGGAAGGCGTAAGCTATAGCACACGAAAATATGCAAATCGCGCAGAGTTCTAGTTTTGTGGCCGAAAAATGCAAAGCATTTGGAATGATCATGGTGGCGCGGTGACTATGGTACCTTAGGTCGTATTTGATAGTCCGGAAACATTTTAGGCGATCGGGGTCCGCGGCTCCCCGGACCACTTGGAAGGCGTGGGTATAACACACGAAAATATGGGAATCGGGCGTAATTCTAGTTTTTTGGCCGAAAAATGCAAAAAATGAGAAACGATGATGGCGGGGCGGTTACTATGGTTCCTTAGGTCCTATTTGACGGCCCGGAAAAATTTTAGGCGATCGGGGTCCGGGTGTCCCGGAACCACTTGGAAGGGTGGGCAATAGCACACAAAAATATTGTAATCGGGCGGAATTCTAGTTTATTGGCCGAAAAACGCAACAAATGAGGAATGATCACAGCTGGGTGGTGACTATGGTTACTTAGGTCGTATTTGATAGTCCGGAAAAATTTTAGGCGATAGGGGTCCGGAGTTCCCGGTTTCACTTGGAAGGCGTGGGCTATAGGACACGAAAATATGGGAATCGCGCGGAATTCTAGTTTTTTGGCCGAAAAACGGAAAAAACTAGGAACGATCATGGCTGGGCGGTGACTATGGTTCATTAGGTCTAATTTGATAGTCCGGAAAAAATTTAGGCGATAGGGGTTCGGAGTCCCGGGACCACTCGGAAGGCGTGGGCTATAACACACAAAAATATGGGATCGCGCAGAATTCTAGTTGTTTGGCCGAAAAACGCAAAAAATGAGGAACGATCATGGTGGGGCGGATACTATGGTTCCTTAGGTCGTATTTGATAGTCCGGAAAAATTTTAGGCGATAGGGGTCCGGAGGTCCCGGGACCACTCGGAAGGTGTGGGTATAGCACACGAAAATATGGGAATCGGGCGAAATTCTAGGTCTTTTGAGTAACATGCAAAAAATGTGGAAAGATCTTGGCAGAGCGGTGACTATGGTTCATTTGGTCTTATTTGATAGTCCGGAAAAATATTAGGCGATAGGGGTCCGGAGGTCCCGGTACCACTCGGAAGGCGTGGGCTATAACACAGAAAAATATGGGAATCGCGCGGAATTCTAGTTGTTTGGCCGAAAAAAGCAAAAAATGAGGAACGATCATGGCGGGGCGGATACTATCATTCCTTAGGTCGTATTTGATAGTCCGGAAAAATTTTAGGCGTTAGGGGTCAGGAGGTCCCGGGACAACTCGGAAGGCATGGGCTATAACACACAAAAATATGGGAAGCACGCGGAATTCTAGTTGTTTGGCCGAAAAACGCAAAAAATGAGGAACGATCATGGCGGGGTGGTTACTATGGTTCCTGAGGTCGTATTTGATGGCCCCGAAAATTTTTAGGCGATCGGGGTTCGGTGTTCCCGGGACCCCTTGGAAGGCGAGGACTAAAGCACACGAAAATATGGAAATCGCGCGGAAGCCCGGAAACATTTTAGGTGATCGGGGTCCGGGGGTCCCGGAACCACTTGGAAGGGTGGGCAATACCACACAAAAATATTGTAATCGGGCGGATTTCTAGTTTTTTGGCCGAAAAACACAACAAATGAGGAATGATCATGGCTGGGCGGTGACTATGGTTCCTTAGGTCATATTTGATAGTCCGGAAAAATTTTAGGCGATAGGGGTCCGGAGTTCCCGGGTTCACTTGGAAGGCGTGGGCTATAGGACACAAAAATATGGGAATCGCGCGGAATTCTAGTTTTTTGGCCGAAAAACGGAAAAAACTAGGAACTATCATGGCTGGGCGGTGACTATGGTTCCTTAGGTCGTATTTGATAGTCCGGAAAAATTTTAGGCGATAGGGGTCCGGAGACCCGGGACCACTCGGAAGGCGTGGGCTACAACACACAAAAATATGGGATAGCGCGGAATTCTAGTTGTTTGGCCGAAAAACGCAAAAAATGAGGAACGATCATGGCGAGGTGGATACTATGGTTCCTTAGGTCGTATTTGATAGTTCGGAAAAATTTTAGGCGATAGGGGTCCTGAGGTTCCGGGACCACTCGGAAGGCGTGGGGCACACAAAAATATGGTAATCGAGCGAAATTCTAGTTTTTTGGCCGAAAAATGCAATAAATGAGGAACGATCATGGCGGGGCGGTGACTATGGTTCCTTAGGTCGTATTTGATGGCCTGGAAAATTTTAGGCGATCGGGGTCCACGGCTCCCGGGACCACTCGGAAGGCGTAAGCTATAGCTCACGAAAATATGCAAATCGCGCGGAGTTCTAGTTTTTTGGCCAAAAAATACAAAGCATTTGGAACGATCATGGTGGGGCAGTGACTATGGTACCTTAGATCATATTTGATAGTCCGGAAACATTTTAGGCGATCGGGGTCCGCGGCTCCCCGGACCACTTGGAAGGCGTGGGTATAACACACGAAAATATAGGAATCGGGCGTAATTCTAGTTTTTTGGCCGAAAAATGCAAAAATAAGAAACGATGTTGGCGGGGCGGTTACTATGGTTCCTTAGGTACTATTTGACGGCCCGAAAAAATTTTAGGCGATCGGGGTCCGAGGGTCCCGGAACCACTTGGAAGGGTGGGCAATAGCACACAAAAATATTGTAATCGGGCGGAATTCTAGTTTTTTGGGCGAAAAACGCAACAAATGAGGAATGATCACGCCTGGGTGGTGACTATGGTTCCTTAGGTCGTATTTGATAGTCCGGAAAAATTTTAGGCGATAGGGGTCCGGAGTTCCCGGGTTCACTTGGAAGGTGTGGGCTATAGGACACGAAAATATGGGAATCGCGCGGAATTCTAGTTTTTTGGCCGAAAAACGGAAAAAACTAGGAACGATCATGGCTGGGCGGTGACTATGGTTCATTAGGTCTTATTTTATAGTCCGGAAAAATTTTAGGCGATAGGGGTCCGGAGACCCAGGACCACTCGGAAGACGTGGACTATAACACACAAAAATATGGGATCGCGCGAAATTCTAGTTGTTTGGCCGAAAAACGCAAAAACATAAGGAACGATCATGGCGGGGCGGATACTACGGTTCCTTAGGTCGTATTTGATAGTCCGGAAAAATTTTAGGCGATAGGGGTCCGGAGGTCCCGGGACCACTCGGAAGGTGTGGGCTATAACACACAAAAATATGGGAATCGCGCGGAATTCTAGTTGTTTGGCCGAAAAATACAAAAAATAAGGAACGATCATGGCGGGGTGGATACTATGGTTCCTTAGGTCGTATTTGATTGCCCGGAAAACTTTTAGGCGATCGGGGTCCGCGACTCTTGGGACCACTCGGAATGCGTGGGTATAGCACACGAAAATATGGGTATCGGGCGAAATTCTAGGTCTTTTTCAGTAACATGCAAAAAATGTGGAAAGATCTTGGCAGGGCGGTGACTATGGTTCCTTTGGTATTATTTGATAGTCCGGAAAAATATTAGGCGATAGGGGTCCGGAGGTCCCGGGACCACTCGGAAGGCGTGGGCTATAACACACAAAAATATGGGAATCGCGCGGAATTCTAGTTGTTTGGCCGAAAAACGCAATAAATGAGGAACGATCATGGCGGGGCGGTGACTATGGTTCCTTAGGTCGTATTTGATGGCCTGGAAAATTTTAGGCGATCGGGGTCCACGGCTCCCGGGACCACTCGGAAGGCGTAAGCTATAGCACACGAAAATATGCAAATCGCGCGGAGTTCTAGTTTTTTGGCCAAAAAATGCAAAGCATTTGGAACGATCATGGTGGGGCGGTGACTATGGTACCTTAGGTCGTATTTGATAGTCCGGAAACATTTTAGGCGATCGGGGTCCGCGGCTCCCCGGACCACTTGGAAGGCGTGGGCATAACACACGAAAATATGGGAATCGGGCGTAATTCTAGTTTTTTGGCCGAAAAATGCAAAAATAAGAAACGATGATGGCGGGGCGGTTACTATGGTTCCTTAGGTCCTATTTGATGGCCCGGAAAAATTTTAGGCGATCGGGGTCCGAGGGTCCCGGAACCACTTGGAAGGGTGGGCAATAGCACACAAAAATATTGTAATCGGGCGGAATTCTAGTTTTTTGGCCGAAAAACGCAACAAATGAGGAATGATCACGCCTGGGTGGTGACTATGGTTCCTTAGGTCGTATTTGATAGTCCGGAAAAATTTTAGGCGATAGGGGTCCGGAGTTCCCGGGTTCACTTGGAAGGTGTGGGCTATAGGACACGAAAATATGGGAATCGCGCGGAATTCTAGTTTTTTGGCCGAAAAACGGAAAAAACTAGGAACGATCATGGCTGCGCGGTGACTATGGTTCATTAGGTCTTATTTGATAGTCCGGAAAAATTTTAGGCGATAGGGGTCCGGAGACCCGGGACCACTCGGAAGACGTGGACTATAACACACAAAAATATGGGATCGCGCGAAATTCTAGTTGTTTGGCCGAAAAACGCAAAAAATGAGGAACGATCATGGTGGGGCAGATAATATGGTTCCTTAGGTCTTATTTGATAGTCCGGAAAAATTTTAGGCGAAAGGGGTCCGGAGGTCCCGGGACCACTCGGAAGGTCTGGGCTATAACATTCAAAAATATGGGAATCGCGCAGAAGTCTAGTTGTTTGGCCGAAAAACGAAAAAATGAGGAATGATCATGGCGGGGTGGATACTATGGTTCCTTAGGTCATATTTGATAGTTCGGAAAAATTTTAGGCGATAGGGGTCCGGAGGTCCCGGGACCACTCGGAAGGCGTGGGGCACACAAAAATATGGTAATCGAGCGAAATTCTAGTTTTTTGGCCGAAAAACGCAATAAATGAGGAACGATCATGGCGGGGCGGTGACTATGGTTCCTTAGGTCGTATTTGATGGCCTGGAAAATTTTAGGCGATCGGGGTCCACGGCTCCCGGGACCACTCGGAAGGCGTAAGCTATAGCACACGAAAATATGCAAATCGCGCGGAGTTCTAGTTTTTTGGCCAAAAAATGCAAAGCATTTGGAACGATCATGGTGGGGCGGTGACTATGGTACCTTAGGTCGTATTTGATAGTCCGGAAACATTTTAGGCGATCGGGGTCCGCGGCTCCCCGGACCACTTGGAAGGCGTGGGTATAACACACGAAAATATGGGAATCGGGCGTAATTCTAGTTTTTTGGCCGAAAAATGCAAAAATAAGAAACGATGATGGCGGGGCGGTTACTATGGTTCCTTAGGTCCTATTTGACGGCCCGGAAAAATTTTAGGCGATCGGGGTCCGAGGGTCCCGGAACCACTTGGAAGGGTGGGCAATAGCACACAAAAATATTGTAATCGGGCGGAATTCTCGGTTTTTTGGCCGAAAAACGCAACAAATGAGGAATGATCACGCCTGGGTGGTGACTATGGTTCCTTAGGTCGTATTTGATAGTCCGGAAAAATTTTAGGCGATAGGGGTCCGGAGTTCCCGGGTTCACTTGGAAGGTGTGGGCTATAGGACACGAAAATATGGGAATCGCGCGGAATTCTAGATTTTTGGCCGAAAAACGGAAAAAACTAGGAACGATCATGGCTGGGCGGTGACTATGGTTCATTAGGTCTTATTTGATAGTCCGGAAAAATTTTAGGCGATAGGGGTCCGGAGACCCGGGACCACTCGGAAAACGTGGACTATAACACACAAAAATATGGGATCGCGCGAAATTCTAGTTGTTTGCCCGAAAAACGCAAAAAATAAGGAACGATCATGGCGGGGCAGATACTATGGTTCTTTAGGTCGTATTTGATAGTCCGGAAAAATTTTAGGCGATAGGGGTCCGGAGGTCCCGGGACCACTCGGAAGGTGTGGGCTATAACACACAAAAATATGGGAATCGCACGGAATTCTAGTTGTTTGGCCGAAAAACGCAAAAAATAAGGAACGATCATGGCGGGGCGGATACTATGGTTCCTTAGGTCGTATTTGATTGCCCGGAAAACTTTTAGGCGATCGGGGTCCGCGACTCTTGGGACCACTCGGAATGCGTGGGTATAGCACACGAAAATATGGGAATCGGGCGAAATTCTAGGTCTTTTTCAGTAACATGCAAAAAATGTGGAAAGATCTTGGCAGAGCGGTGACTATGGTTCCTTTGGTCTTATTTGATAGTCCGGAAAAATATTAGGCGAAAGGGGTCCGGAGGTCCCTGGACCACTCGGAAGGCGTGGGCTATAACACACAAAAATATGGGAATCGCGCGGAATTCTAGTTGTTTGGCCGAAAAACGCAAAAAATGAAGAACGATCATGGCGGGGCGGATACTATCGTTCCTTAGGTCGTATTTGATAGTCCGGAAAAATTTTAGGCGATAGGGGTCAGGAGGTCCCGGGAACACTCAGAAGGCGTGGGCTATAACACACAAAAATATGGGAAGCGCGCGGAATTCTAGTTGTTTGGCCGAAAAATGCAAAAAATGAGGAACGATCATGGCGGGGTGGTTACTATGGTTCCTTAGGTCGTATTTGATGGCCCGAAAAATTTTTAGGCGATCGGGGTTCGGGGTTCCCGGGACCCCTTGGAAGGCGTGGGCTAAAGCACATAAAAATATGGAAATCGCGGGGAAGCCCGGAAAAATTTTAGGCGATCGGGGTCCGGGGGTCCCGGAACCACTTGGAAGGGTGGGCAATAGCACACAAAAATATTGTAATCAGGCGGATTTCTAGTTTTTTGGCCGAAAAACGCAACAAATGAGGAATGATCATGGCTGGGCGGTGACTATGGTTCCTTAGGTCGTATTTGATAGTCCGGAAAATTTTTAGGCGATAGGGGTCCGTAGTTCCCGGGTTCACTTGGAAGGCGTGGGCTGTAGGACACGAATATATGGGAATCGCGCGGAATTCTAGGTTTTTGGCCGAAAAACGCAAAAGACTAGGAAGGATCATGGCGGGGCGGTGACTATGGTTCCTTAGGTCGTATTTGATAGTCCGGAAAATTTTTAGGCGATCCGGCTCCGGGGGGCCCGACCCACTCGGAATGCGTGGGCGATAGCACACAAAAATATGGGAATCGGGCGAAATTCTAGTTTTTTGGCCAAAAAATGCAAAAAATGAGGAACGACAATGGAGAGGCGGTGACTATGATTCATTAGGTCTTATTTGATAGTCCGGAAAAATTTTAGGCGATAGAGGTCCGGAGACCCGGGACCACTCGGAAAACGTGGACTATAACACACAAAAATATGGGATCGCGCGAAATTCTAGTTGTTTGCCCGAAAAACGCAAAAAATGAGGAACGATCATGGCGGGGCAGATACTATGGTTCCTTAGGTCGTATTTGATAGTCCGGAAAAATTTTAGGCGATAGGGGTCCGGAGGTCCCGGGACCACTCGGAAGGTGTGGGCTATAACACACAAAAATATGGGAATCGCGCGGAATTCTAGTTGTTTGGCCGAAAAACGCAAAAAATAAGGAACGATCATGGCGGGGCGGATACTATGGTTCCTTAGGTCGTATTTGATTGCCCGGAAAACTTTTAGGCGATCGGGGTCCGCGACTCTTGGGACCACTCGGAATGCGTGGGTATAGCACACGAAAATATGGGAATCGGGCGAAATTCTAGGTCTTTTTCAGTAACATGCAAAAAATGTGGAAAGATCTTGGCAGAGCGGTGACTATGGTTCCTTTGGTCTTATTTGATAGTCCGGAAAAATATTAGGCGAAAGGGGTCCGGAGGTCCCTGGACCACTCGGAAGGCGTGGGCTATAACACACAAAAATATGGGAATCGCGCGGAATTCTAGTTGTTTGGCCGAAAAACGCAAAAAATGAGGAACGATCATGGCGGGGCGGATACTATCGTTCCTTAGGTCGTATTTGATAGTCCGAAAAAATTTTAGGCGATAGGGGTCAGGAGTTCCCGGGAACACTCAGAAGGCGTGGGCTATAACACACAAAAATATGGGAAGCGCGCGGAATTCTAGTTGTTTGGCCGAAAAATGCAAAAAATGAGGAACGATCATGGCGGGGTGGTTACTATGGTTCCTTAGGTCGTATTTGATGGCCCGAAAAAATTTTAGGCGATCGGGGTTCGGGGTTCCCGGGACCCCTTGGAAGGCGTGGGCTAAAGCACATAAAAATATGGAAATCGCGGGGAAGCCCGGAAAAATTTTAGGCGATCGGGGTCCGGGGGTCCCGGAACCACTTGGAAGGGTGGGCAATAGCACACAAAAATATTGTAATCAGGCGGATTTCTAGTTTTTTGGCCGAAAAACGCAACAAATGAGGAATGATCATGGCTGGGCGGTGACTATGGTTCCTTAGGTCGTATTTGATAGTCCGGAAAATTTTTAGGCGATAGGGGTCCGTAGTTCCCGGGTTCACTTGGAAGGCGTGGGCTGTAGGACACGAATATATGGGAATCGCGCGGAATTCTAGGTTTTTGGCCGAAAAACGCAAAAGACTAGGAAGGATCATGGCGGGGCGGTGACTATGGTTCCTTAGGTCGTATTTGATAGTCCGGAAAATTTTTAGGCGATCCGGCTCCGGGGGGCCCGACCCACTCGGAATGCGTGGGCGATAGCACACAAAAATATGGGAATCGGGCGAAATTCTAGTTTTTTGGCCAAAAAATGCAAAAAATGAGGAACGACAATGGAGAGGCGGTGACTATGGTTCCTTAGGTCCTAATTGATGGCCCGAAAATTATTTAGGCGATCCGAGTCCGGCGGCCCGGCCCACTCGGATGGCGTGGGGCGCACAAAAATATGATAATCGAGCGAAATTCTAGTTTTTTGGCCGAAAAACGCAATAAATGAGGAACGATCATGGCGGGGCGGTGACTATGGTTCCTTAGGTCGTATTTGATGGCCCGGAAAATTTTAGGCGATCGGGGTCCACGGCTCCCGGGACCACTCGGAAGGCGTAAGCTATAGCACACGAAAATATGCAAATCGCGCGGATTTCTAGTTTTTTGGCCGAAAAATGCAAAGCATTTGGAACGATCATGGTGGGGCAGTGGCTATGGTACCTTAGGTCGTATTTGATAGTCTGGAAAAATTTTAGGCGATAGGGGTCCGGAGGTCCCGGGACCACTCGGAAGGCGTGGGCTATAACACACAAAAATATGGGAATCGCGCGGAATTCTAGTTGTGTGGCCGAAAAATGCAAAAAATGAGGAACGATCATGGCGGGGCGGATACTATGGTTCCTTAGGTCGTATTTGATTGCCCGGAAAAATTTTAGGCGATCGGGGTCCGCGGCTCTTGGGACCACTCGGAATGCGTGGGTATAGCACACGAAAATATGGGAATCGGGCGAAATTCTAGGTCTTTTTCAGTAACATGCAAAAAATGTGGAAAGATCTTGGCAGAGCGGTGACTATGGTTCCTTTGGTCTTATTTGATAGTCCGGAAAAATATTAGGCGAAAGGGGTCCGGAGGTCCCTGGACCACTCGGAAGGCGTGGGCTATAACACACAAAAATATGGGAATCGCGCGGAATTCTAGTTGTTTGGCCGAATAACGCAAAAAATGAGGAACGATCATGGCGGGGCGGATACTATCGTTCCTTAGGTCGTATTTGATAGTCCGGAAAAATTTTAGGCGATAGGGGTCAGGAGGTTCCGGGAACACTCGGAAGGCGTGGGCTATAACACACAAAAATATGGGAAGCGCGCGGAATTCTAGTTGTTTGGCCGAAAAATGGAAGAAATGAGTAACGATCATGGCGGGGTGGTTACTATGGTTCCTTTGGTCGTATTTGATGGCCCGAAAAAATTTTAGGCGATCGGGGTTCGGGGTTCCCGGGACCCCTTGGAAGGCGTGGGCTAAAGCACATAAAAATATGGAAATCGCGGGGAAGCCCGGAAAAATTTTAGGCGATCGGGGTCCGGGGGTCCCGGAACCACTTGGAAGGGTGGGCAATAGCACACAAAAATATTGTAATCGGGCGGATTTCTAGTTTTTTGGCCGAAAAACGCAACAAATGAGGAATGATCATGGCTGGGCGGTGACTATGGTTCCTTAGGTCGTATTTGATAGTCCGGAAAATTTTTAGGCGATAGGGGTCCGTAGTTCCCGGGTTCACTTGGAAGGCGTGGGCTGTAGGACACGAATATATGGGAATAGCGCGGAATTCTAGGTTTTTGGTCGAAAAACGCAAAAGACTAGGAAGGATTATGGCGGGGCGGTGACTATGGTTCCTTAGGTCGTATTTGATAGTCCGGAAAATTTTTAGGCGATCCGGCTCCGGGGGGCCCGACCCACTCGGAATGCGTGGGCGATAGCACACAAAAATATGGGAATCGGGCGAAATTCTAGTTTTTTGGCCAAAAAATGCAAAAAATGAGGAACGACAATGGAGAGGCGGTGACTATGGTTCCTTAGGTCCTAATTGATGGCCCGAAAATTATTTAGGCTATCCGAGTCCGGCGGCCCGGCCCACTCGGATGGCGTGGGGCACACAAAAATATGATAATCGAGCGAAATTCTAGTTTTTTGGCCGAAAAACGCAATAAATGAGGAACGATCATGGAGGGGCGGTGACTATGGTTCCTTAGGTCGTATTTGATGGCCCGGAAAATTTTAGGCGATCGGGGTCCACGGCTCCCGGGACCACTCGGAAGGCGTAAGCTATAGCACACGAAAATATGCAAATCGCGCGGAGTTCTACTTTTTGGCCTAAAAATGCAAAGCATTTGGAACGATCATGGTGGGGCAGTGACTATGGTACCTTAGGTCGTATTTGATAGTCCGGAAACATTTTAGGCGATCGGGGTCCGCGGCTCCCCGGACCACTTGGAATGCGTGGGTATAGCACATGAAAATATGGGAATCGGGCGTAATTCTATTTTTTTGGCCGAAAAATGCATAAAATGAGAAACGATGATGGCGGGGCGGTTACTATGGTTCCTTATGTCCTATTTGACGGACCGGAAAATTTTTAGGCGATCGGGGTCCGGGGGTCTTCGAACCACTTGGAAGGGTGGGCAATAGCACAGAAAAATATTGTAATCGGGCGGAATTCTAGTTTTTTGGCCGAAAAACGCAACAAATGAGGAATGATCATGGCTGGGTGGTGACTATGGTTCCTTAGGTCGTATTTGATAGTCCAGAAAAATATTAGGCGATAGGGGTCCGGAGTTCCCGGGTTCACTTGGAAGGCGTGGGCTATAGGACACGAAAATATGGGAATCGTGCGAAATTCTAGTTTTTTGGCCAAAATATGGAAAAAACTAGGAACGATCATGGCTGGGCGGTGACTTTGGTTTCTTAGGTCTTATTAGATAGTCCAAAAAAATTTAGGCGATAGGGGTCCGGAGACCCGGGACCACTCGGAAGGCGTGGGCTATAACACACAAAAATATGGGATCGCACGGAATTCTAGTTGTTTGGTCGAAAAACGCAAAAAAAAGAGGAACGATCATGGCGGGGCGGATACTATGGTTCCTTAGGTTGTATTTGATAGTCCGGAAAAATTTTAGGCGATAGGGGTCCGGAGGTCCCGGGACCACTCGGAAGGCGTGGGCTATAACACACAAAAATATGGGAATCGCGCGGAATTCTAGTTGTGTGGCCGAATAACGCAAAAAATGAGGAACGATCATGGCGGGGCGGATACTATGGTTCCTTAGGTCGTATTTGATTGCGTGGAAAAATTTTAGGCGATCGGGGTCCGCGGCTCTTGGGACCACTCGGAATGCGTGGGTATAGCACACGAAAATATGGGAATCGGGCGAAATTCTAGGTCTTTTTCAGTAACATGCAAAAAATGTGGTAAGATCTTGGCAGGGCGGTGACTATGGTTCCTTTGGTCTTATTTGATAGTCCGGAAAAATATTAGGCGATAGGGGTCCGGAGGTCCCGGGACCACTCGGAAGGCGTGGGCTATAACACACAAAAATATGGGAATCGCGCGGAATTCTAGTTGTTTGGCCGAAAAACGCAAAAAAAGAGGAACGATCATGGCGGGGCGGATACTATCATTCCTTAGGTCGTATTTGATAGTCCGAAAAAATTTTAGGCGATAGGGGTCAGGAGGTCCCGGGACCACTCGGAAGGCGTGGGCTATAACACACAAAAATATGGTAATCGAGCGAAATTCTAGTATTTTGGCCGAAAAACGCAATAAATGAGGAATGATCATGGCGGGGAGGTGACTATGGTTCCTTAGGTCGTATTTGATGGCCCGGAAAATTTTAGGCGATCGGGGTCCACGGCTCCCGGGACCACTCGGAAGGTGTAAGCTATAGCTCACGAAAATGTGCAAATCGCGCGGAGTCCTAGTTTTTTGGCCGAAAAATGCAAAGCATTTGGAACGATAATGGTGGGGCGGTGACTATGGTACCTTAAGTCGTATTTGATAGTCCGGAAACATTTTAGGCGATCGGGGTCCGCGGCTCCCCGGACCACTTGGAAGGCGTGGGTATAACACACGAAAATATGGGAATCGGGCGTAATTCTAGTTTTTTGGCCGAAAAATGCAAAAAATGAGAAACGATGATGGCGGGGCGGTTACTATGGTTCCTTAGGTCCTATTTGACGGCCCGGAAAAATTTTAGGCGATCGGGGTCCGGGGTCCCGGAACCTCTTGGAAGGGTGGGCAATAGCACACAAAAATATTGTAATCGGGCGGAATTCTAGTTTTTTGGCCGAAAAACGCAATAAATGAGGGATGATCACGGCTGGGTGGTGACTATGGTTCCTTAGGTCATATTTGATAGTCCGGAAAAATTTTAGGCGATAGGGGTCCGGAGTTCCCGGGTTCACTTGGAAGGCGTGGGCTATAGGACACGAAAATATGGGAATCGCGTGGAATTCTAGTTTTTTAGCCGAAAATCGGAAAACACTAGGAACGATCATGGCTGGGTGGTGACTATGGTTCATTAGGTCTTATTTGATAGTCCGGAAAAATTTTAGGTGATAGGGGTCCGGAGACCCGGGACCACTCGGAAGGCGTGGGCTATAATACACAAATATATGGTAATCGAGCGAAATTCTAGTTTTTTGGCCGAAAAACGCAAAAAATGAGGAACGATCATGGCGGGGCGGATACTATAGTTCCTTAGGTCGTATTTGATAGTCCGGAAAAATTTTAGGCGATAGGGGTCCGGAGGTCCCGGGACCACTCGGAAGGTGTGGGCTATAACACACAAAAATATGGGAATCGCGCGGAATTCTAGTTGTTTGGCCGAAAAACGCAAACAATAAGGAACGATCATGGCGGGGCGGATACTATGGTTCCTTAGGTCGTATTTGATTGCCCGGAATATTTTTAGGCTATCGGGGTCCGCGGCACTTGGGACCACTCGAAATGCGTGGGTATAGCACATGAAAATATGGGAATCGTACAAAATTCTAGGTCTTTTTCAGTAAGATGCAAAAAATGTGGAAAGATCTTGGCAGGGCGGTGACTATGGTTCCTTTGGTCTTATTTGATATTCCGGAAAAATATTAGGCAATAGGGGTCCGTAGGTCCCGCGACCACTCGGAAGGCGTGGGCTATAACACACAAAAATATGGGAATCGCGCGGAATTCTAGTTGTTTGGCCGAAAAACGCAAAAAATGAGGAACGATCATGGCGGGGCGGATACTATCGTTCCTTAGGTCGTATTTGATAGTCCGAAAAAATTTTAGGCGATAGGGGTCAGGAGGTCCCGGGACCACTCGGAAGGCGTGGGCTATAACACACAAAAATATGGGAAGCGCGCGGAATTCTAGTTGTTTGGCCGAAAAATGCAAAAAATGAGGAACGATCATGGCGGGGTGGTTACTATGGTTCCTTAGGTTGTATTTGATGGCCCGGAAAATTTTTAGGCGATCGGGGTTCGGGGTTCCCGGGACCCCTTGGAAGGCGTGGGCTAAAGCACACGAAAATATGGAAATCGCGCGGAAGACAGGAAATATTTTAGGCGATCGGGGTCCGGGGGTTCCGGAACCACTTGGAAGGGTGTGCAATAGCGCACAAAAATATTGTAATCAGGAGGATTTCTAGTTGTTTGGCCGAAAAACGCAACAAATGAGGAATGATCATGGCTGGGCTGTGACTATGGATCCTTAAGTCGTATTTGATAGTCTGGAAAATTTTTAGGCGATATGGGTCCGGAGTTCCCGGGTTCACTTGGAAGGCGTGGGCTATAGGACACAAAAATATGGGAATCACGCGGAATTCTAGTTTTTTTGCCGAAAAATGGAATACACTAGGAACGATCATGGCTGGGCGGTGACTGTGGTTCCTTAGGTCGTATTTGATAGTCCGAAAAAATTTTAGGCGATAGGGGTCCGGAGACCCGGGACCACTCGGAAGGCGTGGGCTATAACATACAAAAATATGGGATCGCGCGAAATTCTAGTTGTTTGGCCGAAAAACGCAAAAACTGAGGAACAATCATGGCTGGGCAGATACTATGGTTCCTTAGGTCGTATTTGATAGTCCGGAAAAATTTTAGGCGATAGGGGTCCGGAGGTCCCGGGACCACTCGGAAGGCTGGCACACAAAAATATGGTAATCGAGCGGAATTCTAGTTTTTTGGCAGAAAAATGCAATAAATGAGGAACAATCTTGGCGGGGCGGTGACTATGGTTCCTTAGGTCGTATTTGGTGGCCCGGAAAATTTTAGGTGATCGGGGTCCACGGCTCCCGGGACCACTCGGAAGGCGTAAGCTATAGCACACGAAAATATACAAATAGCGCGGAGTTCTAGTTTTTTGGCCGAAAAATGCAAAGCATTTGGAACGATCATGGTGGGGCGGTGACTATGGTACCTTAGGTCGTATTTGATAGTCCGGAAACATTTTAGGCGATCGGGGTCCGCGGCTCCCCAGACCACTTGGAAGGCGTGGGTATAACACACGAAAATATGGGAATCGGGCGTAATTCTAGTTTTTTGGCCGAAAAATGCAAAAAATGAGAAACGATGATGGCGGGGCGGTTACTATGGTTCCTTAGGTCCTATTTGATGGCCCGGAAAATTTTTAGGCGATCGGGGTCCGGGGGTCCCGGAACCACTTGGAAGGTGGGCAATAGCACACAAAAATATTGTAATCGGGCGGAATTCTAGTTTTTTGGCCGAAAAACGCAACAAATGAGGAATGATCACGGCTGGGTGGTGACTATGGTTCCTTAGGTCTTATTTGATATTCCGGAAAAATTTTAGGCGATAGGGGTCCGGAGTTCCCGGGTTCACTTGGAAGGCGTGGGCTATAGGACACGAAAATACGGGAATCGCGCGGAATTCTAGTTTTATGGCCAAAAAACGGAAAAAACTTGGAACGATCATGGCTGGGCGGTGACTATGGTTCATTAGGTCTTATTTGATTGTCCGTAAAAATTTTAGGCGATAGGGGTCCGGAGACCCGGGACCACTCGGAAGGTGTGGGCTATAACACACAAAAATATGGGATCGCGCGGAATTCTAGTTGTTTGGCCGAAAAACGCAAAAAATGAGGAACGATCATGGCGGGGCGGATACTATGGTTCCTTAGGTCGTATTTGATAGTCCGGAAAAATTTTAAGCGATAGGGGTCCGGAGGTCCCGGGACCACTCGGAAGGTGTGGGCTATAACACACAAAAATATGGGAATCGCGTGGAATTCTTGTTGTTTGGCCGAAAAACGCAAAAAATAAGGAACGATCATGGCGGGGCGGATACTATGGTTCCTTAGGTCGTATTTGATTGCCCGGAAAATTTTTAGGCAATCGGGGTCTGCGGCTCTTGGGACCACTCGGAATGCGTGGGTATAGCACACGAAAATATGGGAATCGGGCGAAATTCTAGGTCTTTTTCAGTAACATGCAAAAAATGTGGAAAGATCTTGGCAGGGCGGTGACTATGGTTCCTTTGGTCTTATTTGATAGTCCAGAAAAATATTAGGCGATAGGGGTCCGGAGGTCCCGGGACCACTCGGAAGGCGTGGGCTATAACACACAAAAATATGGGAATCGCGCGGAATTCTAGTTGTTTGGCCGAAAAATGCAAAAAATGAGGAACGATCATGGCGGGGCGGATACTATCGTTCCTTAGGTCGTATTTGATAGTCCGGAAAATTTTTAGGCGATAGGGGTCAGGAGGTCCCGGGACCACTCAGAAGGCGTGGGCTATAACACACAAAAATATGGGAAGCGCGCGGAATTCTAGTTGTTTGGCCAAAAAACACAAAAAATGAGGAACGATCATGGCGGGGTGGTTACTATGGTTCCTTAGATCGTATTTGATGGCACGGAAAATTTTTAGGCGATCGGGGTTCGGGGTTCCCGGGACCCCTTGGAAGGCGTGGGCTAAAGCACACAAAAATAGGGAAATCGCGTGGAAGCCCGGAAAAATTTTAGGCGATCAGGGTCCGGGGGTCGCAGAGCCACTTGGAAGGGTGGGCAATAGTACACAAAAATATTGTAATTGGGCGGATTTCTAGTTTTTTGGCCGAAAAACGCAACAAATGAGGAACGATCATGGCTGGGCGGATACTATGGTTCCTTAGGTCGTATTTGATAGTCCGGAAAATTTTTAGGCGATAGGGGTCCGGAGGTCCCGGGACCACTCGGAAGGCGTGGGGCACACAAAAATATGGTAATAGAGCAGAATTCTAGTTTTTTGGCCGAAAAATGCAATAAATGAGGAACGATCATGGCGGGGCGGTGACTATGGTTCCTTAGGTCGTATTTGATGGCCCGGAAAATTTTAGGCGATCGGGGTCCACGGCTCCCGGGACCACTCGGAAGGCGTAAGCTATAGCACACGAAAATATGCAAATCGCGCGGAGTTCTAGTTATTTGGCCGAAAAATGCAAAGCATTTGGAACGATCATGGTGGGGCGGTGACTATGGTACCTTAGGTCGTATTTGATTGTCCGGAAACATTTTAGGCGATCGGGGTCCGCGGCTCCCCGGACCACTTGGAAGGCGTGGGTATAACACACGAAAATATGGGAATCAGGCGTAATTCTAATTTTTTGGCCGAAAAATGCAAAAAAATGAGAAACGATGATGGCGGGGCGGTTACTATGGTTCCTTAGGTCCTATTTGATGGCCCGGAAAATTTTTAGGCGATCGGGGTCCGGGGGTCCCGGAACCACTTGGAAGGTGGGCAATAGCACACAAAAATATTGTAATCGGGCGGAATTCTAGTTTTTTGGCCGAAAAACGCAACAAATGAGGAATGATCATGGCTGGGTGGTGACTATGGTTCCTTAGGTCGTATTTGATATTCCGGAAAAATTTTAGGCGATAGGGGTCCGGAGTTCCCGGGTTCACTTGGAAGGCGTGGGCTATAGGACACGAAAATACGGGAATCGCGTGGAATTCTAGTTTTATGGCCAAAAAACGGAAAAAACATGGAACGATCATGGCTGGGCGGTGACTATGGTTCATTAGGTCTTATTTGATTGTCCGTAAAAATTTTAGGCGATAGGGGTCCGGAGACCCGGGACCACTCGGAAGATGTGGGCTATAACACACAAAAATATGGGATCGCGCGGAATTCTAGTTGTTTGGCCGAAAAACGCAAAAAATGAGGAACGATCATGGCGGGGCGGATACTATGGTTCCTTAGGTCGTATTTGATAGTCCGGAAAAATTTTAAGCGATAGGGGTCCGGAGGTCCCGGGACCACTCGGAAGGTGTGGGCTATAACACACAAAAATATGGGAATCGCGCGGAATTCTTGTTGTTTGGCCGAAAAACGCAAAAAATAAGGAACGATCATGGCGGGGCGGATACTATGGTTCCTTAGGTCGTATTTGATTGCCCGGAAAATTTTTAGGCGATCGGGGTCTGCGGCTCTTGGGACCACTCGGAATGCGTGGGTATAGCACACGAAAATATGGGAATCGGGCGAAATTCTAGGTCTTTTTTAGTAACATGCAAAAAATTTGGAAAGATCTTGGCAGAGCGGTGACTATGGTTCCTTTGGTCTTATTTGATAGTCCAGAAAAATATTAGGCGATAGGGGTCCGGAGGTCCCGGGACCACTCGGAAGGCATGGGCTATAACACACAAAAATATGGGAATCGCGCGGAATTCTAGTTGTTTGGCCGAAAAATGCAAAAAATGAGGAACGATCATGGCGGGGCGGATACTATCGTTCCTTAGGTCGTATTTGATAGTCCGGAAAATTTTTAGGCGATAGGGGTCAGGAGGTCCCGGGACCACTCAGAAGGCGTGGGCTATAACACACAAAAATATGGGAAGCGCGCGGAATTCTAGTTGTTTGGCCAAAAAACACAAAAAATGAGGAACGATCATGGCGGGGTGGTTACTATGGTTCCTTAGATCGTATTTGATGGCACGGAAAATTTTTAGGCGATCGGGGTTCGGGGTTCCCGGGACCGCTTGGAAGGCGTGGGCTAAAGCACACGAAAATAGGGAAATCGCGCGGAAGCCCGGAAAAATTTTAGGCGATCAGGGTCCGGGGGTCGCAGAGCCACTTGGAAGGGTGGGCAATAGTACACAAAAATATTGTAATTGGGCGGATTTCTAGTTTTTTGGCCGAAAAACGCAACAAATGAGGAACGATCATGGCTGGGCGGATACTATGGTTCCTTAGGTCGTATTTGATAGTCCGGAAAATTTTTAGGCGATAGGGGTCCGGAGGTCCCGGGACCACTCGGAAGGCGTGGGGCACACAAAAATATGGTAATAGAGCAGAATTCTAGTTTTTTGGCCGAAAAATACAATAAATGAGGAACGATCATGGCGGGGCGGTGACTATGGTTCCTTAGGTCGTATTTGATGGCCCGGAAAATTTTAGGCGATCGGGGTCCACGGCTCTCGGGACCACTCGGAAGGCGTAAGCTATAGCACACGAAAATATGCAAATCGCGCGGAGTTCTAGTTATTTGGCCGAAAAATGCAAAGCATTTGGAACGATCATGGTGGGGCGGTGACTATGGTACCTTAGGTCGTATTTGATTGTCCGGAAACATTTTAGGCGATCGGGGTCCGCGGCTCCCCGGACCACTTGGAAGGCGTGGGTATAACACACGAAAATATGGGAATCAGGCGTAATTCTAGTTTTTTGGCCGAAAAATGCAAAAAATGAGAAACGATGATGGCGGGGCGGTTACTATGGTTCCTTAGGTCCCATTTGACGGCCCGGAAAAATTTTAGGCGATCGGGGTCCGGGGGTCCCGGAACCACTTGGAAGGGTGGGCAATAGCACACAAAAATATTGTAATCGGGCGGAATTCAAGTTTTTTGGCCAAAAAACGCAACAAATGAGGAATGATCATGGCTGGGCGGTGACTATGGTTCCTTAGGTCGTATTTGATAGTCCGGAAAATTTTTAGGCGATAGGGGTCCGTAGTTCCCAGGTTCACTTGGAAGGCGTGGGCTGTAGGACACGAATATATGGGAATCGCGCGAAATTCTAGGTTTTTGCCGAAAAACGCAAAAGACTAGGAAGGATCATGGCGGGGCGGTGACTATGGTTCCTTAGGTCGTATTTGATAGTCCGGAAAATTTTTAGGCGATCCGGCTCCGGGGGCGCGACCCACTCGGAATTCTTGGGCGATAGCACACAAAAATATGGGAATCGGGTGAAATTCTTGTTTTTTGGCCAAAAAATGCAAAATATGAGGGACGACCATGGAGAGGCGGTGACTATGGTTCCTTAGGTCCTAATTGATGGCCCGTAAATTTTTTAGGCGATCCGAGTCCGGTGGCCCGGGCCACTCGGAAGGCGTGGGCAATAGCACACAAAAATATGGTAATCGAGCGAAATTCTAGTTTTTTGGCCGAAAAACGCAATAAATGAGGAACGATCATGGCGGGGCGGTGACTATGGTTCCTTAGGTCGTATTTGATGGCCCGGAAAATTTTAGGCGATCGGGGTCCACGGCTCCCGGGACCACTCAGAAGGCGTAAGCTATAGCACACGAAAATATGCAAATCGCGCGGAGTTCTAGTTTTTGGCCGAAAAATGCAAAGCATTTGGAACGATCATGGTGGGGCGGTGACTATGGTACCTTAGGTCGTATTTGATAGTCCGGAAACATTTTAGGCGATCGGGGTCCGCGGCTCCCCGGACCACTTGGAATGCGTGGGTATAGCACACGAAAATATGGAAATCGGGCGTAATTCTAGTTTTTTGGCCGAAAAATGCATAAAATGAGAAACGATGATGGCGGGGCGGTTACTATGGTTCCTTATGTCCTATTTGACAGCCTGGAAAAATTTTAGGCGATCGGGGTCCGGGGGTCCCGGAACCACTTGGAAGGGTGGGCAATAGCACAGAAAAATATTGTAATCGGGCGGAATTCTAGTTTTTTGGCCGAAAAATGCAACAAATGAGGAATGATCATGGCTGGGCGGTGACTATGGTTCCTTAGGTCGTATTTGATAGTCCGGAAAATTTTTAGGTGATAGGGGTCCGGAGTTCCCGGGTTCACTTGGAAGGCGTGGGCTATAGGACACGAAAATATGGGAATCGTGCGGAATTCTAGTTTTTTGGCCAAAAAATGGAAAAAACTAGGAACGATCATGGCTGGGCGGTGACTATGGTTCCTTAGGTCTTATTAGATAGTCCGGAAAAATTTTAGGCGATAGGGGTCCGGAGACCCGGGACCACTCGGAAGGCGTGGGCTATAACACACAAAAATATGGGATCGCGCGGAATTCTAGTTGTTTCGTCGAAAAACGCAAAAAAAGAGGAACGATCATGGCGGGGCGGATACTATGGTTCCTTAGGTCGTATTTGATAGTCCGGAAAAATTTTAGGCGATAGGGGTCCGGAGACCCGGGACCACTCGGAAGGCGTGGGCTATAACACACAAAAATATGGGATCGCGCAGAATACTAGTTGTTTGGTCGAAAAACGCAAAAAAAGAGGAACGATCATGGCGGGGCGGATACTATGGTTCCTTAAGTCGTATTTGATAGTCCGGAAAAATTTTAGGCGATAGGGGTCAGGAGGTCCCGGGACCACTCGGAAGGCGTGGGCTATAACACAGAAAAATATGGTAATCGAGCGGAATTCTAGTATTTTGGCCGAAAAACACAATAAATGAGGAACGATCATGGCGGGGCGGTGACTATGGTTCCTTAGGTCGTATTTGATGGCCCGGAAAATTTTAGGCGATCGGGGTCCACGGCTCCCGGGACCACTCAGAAGGTGTAAGCTATAGCACACGAAAATGTGCAAATCGCGCGGAGTTCTAGTTTTTTGGCCGAAAAATGCAAAGCATTTGGAACGATAATGGTGGGGCGGTGACTATGGTACCTTAGGTCATATTTGATAGTCTGGAAAAATTTTAGGCGATCGGGGTCCGCGGCTCCCCGGACCACTTGGAAGGAGTGGGCTATAACACACAAAAATATGGGATCGCGCGGAATACTAGTTGTTTGGTCGAAAAACGCAAAAAAAGAAGAACAATCATGGCGGGGCGGATACTATGGTTCCTTAGGTCGTATTTGATAGTCCGGAAAAATTTTAGGCGATAGGGTCCGGAGGTCCCGGGACCACTCGGAAGGCATGGGCTATAACACACAAAAATATGGGAATCACGCGAAATTCTAGTATTTTGGCCGAAAAACACAAAAAATGAGGAACGATCATGGCGGGGCGGATACTATGGTTCCTTAGGTCGTATTTGATTGCCTGAAAAAATTTTAGGCGATCGGGGTCCGCGGCACTTGGGACCACTCGGAATGCGTGGGTATAGCACACGAAAATATGGGAATCGGGCGAAATTCTAGGTCTTTTTCAGTAACATGCAAAAAATGTGGTAAGATCTTGGCAGGGCGGTGACTATGGTTCCTTTGGTCTTATATGATAGTCCGGAAAAATATTAGGCGATAGGGGTCCGGAGGTCCCGGGACCACTCGGAAGGCGTGGGCTATAATATCACACAAAAATATGGGAATCGCGCGAAATTCTAGTTGTTTGGCCGAAAAACACAAAAAATGAGGAACGATCATGGCGGGGTGGATACTATGGTTCCTTAGGTCGTATTTGATAGTCCGGAAAAATTTTAGGCGATAGGGGTCAGGAGGTCCCGGGACCACTCGGAAGGCGTGGGCTATAACACACAAAAATATGGTAATCGAGCGGAATTCTAGTATTTTGGCAGAAAAACACAATAAATGAGGAACGATCATGGCGGGGCAGTGACTATGGTTCCTTAGGTCGTATTTGATGGCCCGGAAAATTTTAGGCGATCGGGGTCCACGGCTCCCGGGACCACTCGGAAGGTGTAAGCTATAGCACACGAAAATGTGCAAATCGCGCGGAGTTCTAGTTTTTTGGCCGAAAAATGCAAAGCATTTGGAACGATAATGGTGGGGCGGTGACTATGGTACCTTAGGTCGTATTTGATAGTCCGGAAATATTTTAGGCGATCGGGGTCCGCGGCTCCCCGGACCACTTGGAAGGAGTGGGCTATAACACACAAAAATATGGGATCGCGCGGAATACTAGTTTTTTGGTCGAAAAACGCAAAAAAAGAGGAACGATCATGGCGGGGCGGATACTATGGTTCCTTAGGTCGTATTTGATAGTCCGGAAAATTTTTAGGCGATAGGGGTCCGGAGGTCCCGGGAACACTCGGAAGGCGTGGGCTATAACACACAAAAATATGGGAATCACGCGAAATTCTAGTTGTGTGGCCGAAAAACGCAAAAAATGAGGAACGATCATGGCGTGGCGGATACTATGGTTCCTTAGGTCGTATTTGATTGCCTGGAAAAATTTTAGGCAATCGGGGTCCGCGGCTCTTGGGACCACTCGGAATGCGTGGGTATAGCATACGAAAATATGGGAATCGGGCGAAATTCTAGGTCTTTTTCAGTAACATGCAAAAAATGTGGAAAGATCTTGGCAGAGAGGTGACTATGGTTCCTTTGGTCTTATTTGATAGTCCGGAAAAATTTTAGGCGATAGGGGTCAGGAGGTCCCGGGACGACTCGGAAGGCGTGGGCTATAACACACAAAAATATGGTAATCGAGCGAAATTCTAGTATTTTGGCCGAAAAACACAAAAAATGAGGAACGATCATGGCGGGGCGGTGACTATGGTTCCTTAGGTCGTATTTGATGGCCCGAAAAATTTTAGGCGATCGGGGTCCACGGCTCCCGGGACCACTCAGAAGGTGTAAGCTATAGCACACGAAAATGTGCAAATCGCACGGAGTTCTAGTTTTTTGGCCGAAAAATGCAAAGCATTTGGAACGATAATGGTGGGGCGGTGACTATGCTACCTTAGGTCATATTTGATAGTCCGGAAACATTTTAGGCGATCGGGGTCCGTGGCTCCCCGGACCACTTGGAAGGCGTGGGTATAACACACGAAAATATGGGAATCGGGTGAAATTCTAGTTTTTTGGCCGAAAAACGCAAAAAATGAGGAACGATCATGGCGGGGCGGATACTATGGTTCCTTAGGTCGTATTTGATAGTCCGAAAAAATTTTAAGCGATAGGGGTCCGGAGGTCCCGGGACCACTCGGAAGGTGTGGGCTATAACACACAAAAATATGGGAATCGCGCGGAATTCTAGTTGTTTGGCCGAAAAACGCAAAAAATAAGGAACGATCATGGCGGGGCGGATACTATGGTTCCTTAGGTTTTATTTGATAGTCCGGAAAATTTTTAGGCGATAGGGGTCCGGAGTTCCAGGGTTCACTTGGAAGGCGTGGGCTATAGGACACGAAAATATGGGAATCGCGTGGAATTCTAGTTTTTTGGCCGAAAAACGGAAAACACTAGGAACGATCATGGCTGGGCGGTGACTATGGTTCATTAGGTATTATTTGATAGTCCGGAAAAATTTTAGGCGATAGGGGTCCGGAGACCCGGGACCACTCGGAAGGCGTGGGCTATAACACACAAAAATATGGTAATCGAGCGAAATTCTAGTTTTTTGGCCGAAAAACGCAAAAAATGAGGAACGATCATGGCGGGGCGGATACTATGGTTCCTTAGGTCGTATTTGATAGTCCGAAAAATTTTAGGCGATAGGGGTCCGGAGGTCCCGGGACCACTCGGAAGGTGTGGGCTATAACACACAAAAATATGGGAATCGCGCGGAATTCTAGTCGTTTGGCCGAAAAATGCAAACAATAAGGAACGATCATGGCGGGGCGGATACTATGGTTCCTTAGGTCGTATTTGATTGCCCGGAAAATTTTTAGGCGATCGGGGTCCGTGACTCTTGGGACCACTCGGAATGCGTGGGTATAGCACACGAAAATATGGGAATCGTACGAAATTCTAGGTCTTTTTCAGTAACATGCAAAAAATGTGGAAAGATCTTGGCAGGGGCGGTGACTATGGTTCCTTTGGTCTTATTTGATATTCCGAAAAAATATTAGGCGATAGGGGTCCGGAGGTCCCGCGACCACTCGGAAGGCGTGGGCTATAACACACAAAAATATGGGAATCGCGCGGAATTCTAGTTGTTTGGCCGAAAAACGCAAAAAATGAGGAACGATCATGGCGGGGCGGATACTATCGTTCCTTAGGTCGTATTTGATAGTCCGAAAAAATTTTAGGCGATAGGGGTCAGGAGGTCCCGGGACCACTCGGAAGGCGTGGGCTATAACACACAAAAATATGGGAAGCGCGCAGAATTCTAGTTGTTTGGCCGAAAAATGCAAAAAATGAGGAACGATCATGGCGGGGTGGTTACTATGGTTCCTTAGGTCGTATTTGATGGCCCAGAAAAATTTTAGGCGATTGGGGTTCGGGGTTCCCGGGACCCCTTGGAAGGCGTGGGCTAAATCACACGAAAATATGGAAATCGCGCGGAAGGGTGGGCAATAGCGCACAAAAATATTGTAATCGGGCGGATTTCTAATTTTTTGGCCGAAAAACGCAACAAATGAGGAATGATCATGGCTGGGCGGTGACTATGGTTCCTTAAGTCGTATTTGATAGTCTGGAAAATTTTTAGGCGATATGGGTCCGGAGTTCCCGGGTTCACTTGGAAGGCGTGGGCTATAGGACACAAAAATATGGGAATCGCGTGAAATTCTAGTTTTTTTGCCGAAAAACGGAAAAAACTAGGAACGATCATGGCTGGGCGGTGACTATGGTTCCATAGGTCGTATTTGATAGTCCGGAAAAATTTTAGGCGATAGGGGTCCGGAGACTCGGGACCACTCGGAAGGCGTGGGCTATAACACACAAAAATATGGGATCGCGCGAAATTCTAGTTGTTTGGGCGGATACTATGGTTCCTTAGGTCGTATTTGATAGTCCGGAAAATTTTTAGGTGATAGGGGTCCGGAGGTCCCGGGACCACTCGGAAGGCTGGCACACAAAAATATGGTAATCGAGCGGAATTCTAGTTTTTTGGCCGAAAAATGCAATAAATGAGGAACGATCATAGCGGGGCGGTGACTATGGTTCCTTAGGTCGTATTTGATGGCTCGGAAAATTTTAGGCGATCGGGGTCCACGGATCCCGGGACCACTCGGAAGGCGTAAGCTATAGCACACGAAAATATGCAAATCGCGCGGAGTTCTAGTTTTTTGGCCGAAAAATGCAAAGCATTTGGAACGATCATGGTGGGGCGGTGACTATGGTACCTTAGGTCATATTTGATAGTCCGGAAACATTTTAGGCGATCGGGGTCCGCGGCTCCCCGGACCACTTGGAAGGCGTGGGTATAACACACGAAAATATGGGAATCGGGCGTAATTCTAGTTTTTTGGCCGAAAAATGCAAAAAATGAGAAACGATGATGGCGGGGCGGTTACTATGGTTCCTTAGGTCCCATTTGATGGCCCGGAAAAATTTTAGGCGATCGGGGTCCGGGGGTCCTGGAACCACTTGGAAGGGTGGGCAATAGCACACAAAAATATTGTAATCGGGCGGAATTCTAGTTTTTTGGCCAAAAAACACAACAAATGAGGAATGATCATGGCTGGGTGGTGACTATGGTTCCTTAGGTCGTATTTGATAGTCCGGAAAAATTTTAGGCGATAGGGGTCCGGAGTTCCCGGGTTCACTTGGAAGGCGTGGGCTATAGGACACGAAAATATGGGAATCGCGCGGAATTCTAGTTTTTTGGCCGAAAAACGGAAAAAACTAGGAACGATCATGGCTGGGCGGTGACTATGGTTCCTTAGGTCTTATTTGATAGTCCGGAAAAATTTTAGGCGATAGGGGTCCGGAGACCCGGGACCACTCGGAAGGCGTGGGCTATAACACACAAAAATATGGGATCGCGCGGAATTCTAGTTGTTTGGCCGAAAAACGCAAAAAATGAGGAACGATCATTGCGGGGCGGATACTATGGTTCCTTAGGTCGTATTTGATAGTCCGGAAAAATTTTAGGCGAGAGGGGTCCGGAGGTCCCGGGACCACTCGGAAGGTGTGGGCTATAACACACAAAAATATGGGAATCGCGCGGAATTCTAGTTGTTTGGCCGAAAAACGCAAAAAATAAGGAACGATCTTGGCGGGGCGGATACTATGGTTCCTTAGGTCGTATTTGATTGCCCGGAAAAATTTTAGGCGACCGGGGTCCGCGGCTCTTTGGACCACTCGGAATGCGTGGGTATAGCACACGAAAATATGGGAATTGGGCGAAATTCTAGGTCTTTTCAGTAACATGCAAAAAATGTGGAAAGATCTTGGCAGGGCGGTGACTATGGTTCCTTTGGTCTTATTTGATAGTCCAGAAAAATATTAGGCGATAGGGGTCCGGAGGTCCCGGGACCACTCGGAAGGCGTGGGCTATAACACACAAAAATATGGGAATCGCGCGGAATTCTAGTTGTTTGGCCGAAAAACGCAAAAAATGAGAAATGATGATGGCGGGGCAGTTACTATGGTTCTTTAAGTCGTATATGATGGCCCGGAAAAATTTTAGGCGATCGTCGTCCGGGGGTCCCGGAACCACTTGGAAGGGTGGGCAATAGCACGCAAAAATATTGTAATCGGGCGGAATTCTAGTTGTTTGGCCGAAAAACGCAAAAAATGAGGAACGATCATGGCGGGGTGGTTACTATGGTTTCTTAGGTCGTATTTGATGGCACGGAAAATTTTTAGGCGATCGGGGTTCGGGGTTCCCGGGACCCCTTGGAAGGCGTGGGCTAAAGCACACGAAAATATGGAAATCGCGCGGAAGCCCGAAAATATTTTAGGCGATCGGGGTCCGGGTGTCCCGGAACCACTTGGAAGGGTGGGCAATAGCACACAAAATATTGTAATCGGGGGGATTTCTAGTTTTTTAGCCGAAAAACGCAACAAATGAGGAATGATCATGGCTGGGCGGTGACTATGGTTCCTTAGGTCGTATTTGATAGTCCGGAAAAAATTTAGGCGATAGGGGTCCGGAGTTCCCGGGTTCACTTGGAAGGCGTGGGGTATAGGACACGAAAATATGGGAATCGCGCGGAATTTTAGTTTTTTGGCCGAAAAATGGAAAAAACTAGGAACGATCATGGCTGGGCGATGACTATGGTTCCTTAGGTCGTATTTGATAGTCTGGAAAAATTTTAGGCGATAGGGGTCCGGAGACCCGGGACCACTCGGAAGGCGTGGGCTATAACACACAAAAATATGGGATCGCGCGGAATTCAAGTTGTTTGGCCGAAAAATGCAAAAAATGAGGAACGATCATGGCGGGGCGGATACTATGGTTCCTTAGGTAGTATTTGATAGTCCGGAAAAATTTTAGGCGATAGGGGTCTGGAGGTCCCGGGACCACTCGGAAGGCCTGGGGCTCACAAATATATGGTAATCGAGCGGAATTCTAGTTTTATGGCCGAAAAACGCAATAAATGAGGAACGATCATGGCGGGGTGGTGACTATGGTTCCTTAGGTCGTATTTGATGGCCCGGAAAACTTTAGGCGATCGGGGTCCACGGCTCCCGGGACCACTCGGAAGGCGTAAGCTATAGCACACGAAAATATGCAAATCGCGCGGAGTTCTAGTTTTTTGGTCGAAAAATGCAAAGCATTTTGAAGGATCATGGTGGGGTGGTGACTATGGTACCTTAGGTCGTATTTGATAGTCCGGAAACATTTTAGGCGATCGTGGTCCGCGGCTCCCCGGACCACTTGGAAGGCGTGGGTATAGAACACGAAAATATGGGAATCGGGCGTAATTCTAGTTTTTTGGCCGAAATATACAAAAAATGAGAAACGATGATGGCGGGGTGGTTACTATGGTTCCTTAGGTCCTATTTGATGGCCCGGAAAAATTTTAGGCGATCGGGGTCCGGGGGTCCTGGAACCACTTGGAAGGGTGGGCAATAGCACAAAAAATATTGTAATCGGGCGGAATTCTAGTTTTTTGGCTGAAAAACGCAAAAAATGAGGAATGATCATGGCTGGGCGGTGACTATGGTTCCTTAGGTTGTATTTGATAGTCCGGAAAAATTTTAGGCGATAGGGGTCCGGAGTTCCCGGGTTCACTTGGAAGGCGTGGGCTATAGGACATGAAAATATGGGAATCGCGCGGAATTCTAGTTTTTTGGCCGAAAAACGGAAAAAACTAGGAACAATCATGGCTGGGCGGTGACTATGGTTCCTTAGGTCTTATTTGATAGTCCGGAAAAATTTTAGGCGATAGGGGTCCGGAGACCCGGGACCACTCGGAAAGCATGGGCTATAACACACAAAAATATGGGATCGCGCGGAATTCTAGTTGTTTGGCCGAAAAACGCAAAAAATGAGGAACGATCATAGCGGGGCGGATACTATGGTTCCTTAGGTCGTATTTGATAGTCCGGAAAAATTTTAGGCGATAGGGGTCCGGAGGTCCCGGGACCACTCGGAAGGTGTGGGCTATAACACAGAAAAATATGGGAATCGCGTGGAATTCTAGTTGTTTGGCCAAAAATCGCAAAAAATAAGGAACGATCATGGCGGGGATGATACTATGGTTCCTTAGGTCGTATTTGATTGCCCGGAAAATTTTTAGGCGATCGGGGTCCGCGGCTCTTGGGACCACTCGGAATGCGTGGGTATAGCACACGAAAATATGGGAATCGTGCGAAATTCTAGGTCTTTTTCAGTAACATACAAAAAAAGTGGAAAGATCTTGGCAGGGCGGTGACTATGGTTATTTTGGTCTTATTTGATAGTCCGAAAAAATATTAGGCGATAGGCGTCCGGAGGTCTCGGGACTACTCGGAAGGCGTGGGCTATAAGAGGTCTCGGGACCACTCGGAAGGCGTGGGCTATAACACACAAAAATATGGGAATCGCGCGGAATTCTAGTTATTTGGCCGAAAAACGCAAAAAATGAGGAACGATCATGGCGGGGTGGTTACTATGGTTCCTTTGGTCGTATTTGATGGCCCGGAAATTTTTTAGGCGATCGGGGTTCGGGGTTCCCGGGACCCCTTGGAAGGCGTGGGCTAAAGCAAACTAAAATATGGAAATCGCGCGGAATTCTACTTTTTTGGCTGAAAAACGCAAAAGACTAGGAACGATCATGGCGGGGCGGTGACTATGGTTCCTTAGGTCGTATTTGATAGTCCAGAAAATTTTTAGGCGATCCGGCTCTGGGGGGCCCGACCCACTCGGAAGACGTGGGCGATAGCACACAAAAATATGGGAATCGGGCGGAATTCTAGTTTTTTGGCCAAAAAATGCAAAAAATGAGGAACGATCATGGCGAGGCGGTGACTATGGTTCCTTAGGTCCTAATTGATGGCCCGAAACGTTTTTAGGCGATCCGAGTCCGGCGGCCCGGCCCACTCGGAAGGCGTGGGGCACACAAAAATATGGTAATCGAGCGGAATTCTAGTTTTTTGGCCGAAAAATGCAATAATTGAGGAACGATCACGGCGGGGCGGTGACTATGGTTCCTTAGGTCGTATTTGATTCCCCGGAAAATTTTAGGCGATCGGGGTCCACGGCTCGCGGGACCACTCGGAAGGCGTAAGTTATAGCACACGAAAATATGCAAATCGCGCGGAGTTCTAGCTTTTTGGCCGAAAAATGCAAAGCATTTGGAACGATCATGGTGGGGCGGTGACTATGGTACCTTAGGTCGTATTTGATAGTCCGGAAAAATTTTAGGCGATCGGGGTCCGCGGCTCCCCGGACCACTTGGAAGGCGTGGGTATAGCACACGAAAATATGGGAATCGGGCGTAATTCTAGTCTTTTGGCCGAAAATGCAAAATATGAGAAACGATGATGGCGGGGCGGTTACTATAGTTCCTTAGGTCGTATTTGACGGCCCGGAAAAATTTTAGGCGATCGGGGTCCGGGGGTCCCGGAACCACTTGGAAGGGTGGGCAATAGCACAGAAAATATTGTAATCGGGCGGAATTCTAGTTTTTTGGCTGAAAAACGCAACAAATGAGGAATGATCATGGCTGGGCAGTGACTATGGTTCCTTAGGTTGTATTTGATAGTCCGGAAAAATTTTAGGCGATAGGGGTCCGGAGTTCCCGGGTTCACTTGGAAGGCGTGGGCTATAGGACATGAAAATATGGGAATCGCGCGGAATTCTAGTTTTTTGGCCGAAAAACAAAAAAAAATAGGAACAATCATGGCTGGACGGTGACTATGGTTCCTTAGGTCTTATTTGATAGTCCGGAAATATTTTAGGCGATAGAGGTCCGGAGACCCGGGACCACTCGAAAAGCATGGGCTATAACACACAAAAATATGGGATCGCGCGGAATTCTAGTTGTTCGGCCGAAAAATGCAAAAAATGAGGAACGATCATAGCGGGGCGGATACTATAGTTCCTTAGGTCGTATTTGATAGTCCGGAAAAATTTTAGGCGATAGGGGTCCGGAGGTCCCAGGACCACTCGGACGGTGTGGGCTATAACACACAAAAATATGGGTATCGCGCGGAACTCTAGTTGTTTGGCCGAAAAACGCAAAAAATAAGGAACGATCATGGTGGGGCGGATACTATGGTTCCTTAGGTCGTATTTGATTGCCCGGAAAATTTTTAGGCGATCGGGGTACGCGGCTCTTGGGACCACTCGGAATGCGTGGGTATAGCTCACGAAAATATGGGAATCGTGCGAAATTCTAGGTCTTTTCAGTAACATACAAAAAATGTGGAAAGATCTTGGCAGGGCGGTGACTATGGTTATTTTGGTCTTATTTGATAGTCCGGAAAAATATTAGGCGATAGGCGTCCGGAGGTCCCGGGACTACTCGGAAGGCGTGGGCTATAAGAGGTCCCGGGACCACTCGGAAGGCGTGGGCTATAACACACAAAAATATGGGAATCGCGCGGAATTCTAGTTGTTTGGCCGAAAAACGCAAAAAATGAGGAACGATCATGGCAGGGTGGTTACTATGGTTCCTTTGGTCGTATTTGATGGCCCGGAAATTTTTTAGGCGATCGGGGTTCGGGGTTCCCGGGACCCCTTGGAAGGCGTGGGCTAAAGCACACGAAAATATGGAAATCGCGCGGAATTCTATTCTTTTGGTTGAAAAACGCAAAAGACTAGGAACGATCATGGAGGGGCGGTGACTATGGTTCCTTAGGTCGTATTTGATAGTCCAGAAAATTTTTAGGCGATCCGGCTCCGGGGGCCCGATCCACTCGGAAGACGTGGGCGATAGCACACAAAAATATGGGAATCGGGCAGAATTCTAGTTTTTTGGCCAAAAAATGCAAAAAATGAGGAACGATCATGGCGATGCGGTCAGTATGGTTCCTTAGGTCCTAATTGATGGCCCGAAACGTTTTTAGGCGATCCGAGTCCGGCGGCCCGGCCCACTCGGAAGGTGTGGGGCACACAAAAATATGGTAATCGAGCGGAATTCTAGTTTTTTGGCCGAAAAATGCAATAATTGAGGAACGATCACGGCGGGGCGGTGACTATGGTTCCTTAGGTCGTATTTGATTCCCCGGAAAATTTTAGGCGATCGGGGTCCACGGCTCGCGGGACCACTCGGAAGGCGTAAGTTATAGCACACGAAAATATGCAAATCGCGCGGAGTTCTAGCTTTTTGGCCGAAAAATGCAAAGCATTTGGAACGATCATGGTGGGGCGGTGACTATGGTACCTTAGGTCATATTTGATAGTCCGGAAAAATTTTAGGCGATCGGGGTCCGCGGCTCCCCGGACCACTTGGAAGGCGTGGGTATAGCACACGAAAATATGGGAATCGGGCGTAATTCTAGTCTTTTGGCCGAAAAATGCAAAATATGAGAAACGATGATGGCGGGGCGGTTACTATTGTTCCTTAGGTCGTATTTGACGGCCCGGAAAAATTTTAGGCGATCGGGGTCCGGGGGTCCCGGAACCACTTGGAAGGGTGGGCAATAGCACAGAAAATATTGTAATCGGGCGAAATTCTAGTTTTTTGGCTGAAAAACGCAACAAATGAGGAATGATCATGGCTGGGCAGTGACTATGGTTCCTTAGGTTGTATTTGATAGTCCGGAAAAATTTTAGGCGATAGGGGTCCGGAGTTCCCGGGTTCACTTGGAAGGCGTGGGCTATAGGACATGAAAATATGGGAATCGCGCGGAATTCTAGTTTTTTGGCCGAAAAACGGAAAAAACTAGGAACAATCATGGCTGGACGGTGACTATGGTTCCTTAGGTCTTATTTGATAGTCCGGAAAAATTTTAGGCGATAGGGGTCCGGAGACCCGGGACCACTCGGAAAGCATGGGCTATAACACACAAAAATATGGGATCGCGCGGAATTCTAGTTGTTTGGCCGAAAAACGCAAAAAATGAGGAACGATCATAGCGGGGCGGATACTATGGTTCCTTAGGTCGTATTTGATAGTCCGGAAAAATTTTAGGCGATAGGGGTCCGGAGGTCCCGGGACCACTCGGAAGGTGTGGGCTATAACACACAAAAATATGGGTATCGCGCGGAACTCTAGTTGTTTGGCCGAAAAACGCAAAAAATAAGGAACGATCATGGCGGGGCGGATACTATGGTTCCTTAGGTCGTATTTGATTGCCCGGAAAATTTTTAGGCGATCGGGGTCCGCGGCTCTTGGGACCACTCGGAATGCGTGGGTATAGCACACGAAAATATGGGAATCGTGCGAAATTCTAGGTCTTTTTCAGTAACATACAAAAAAAGTGGAAAGATCTTGGCAGGGCGGTGACTATGGTTATTTTGGTCTTATTTGATAGTCCGGAAAAATATTAGGCGATAGGCGTCCGGAGGTCCCGGGACTACTCGGAAGGCGTGGGCTATAAGAGGTCCCGGGACCACTCGGAAGGCGTGGGCTATAACACACAAAAATATGGGAATCGCGCGGAATTCTAGTTGTTTAGCCGAAAAACGCAAAAAATGAGGAACGATCATGGCGGGGTGGTTACTATGGTTCCTTTGGTCGTATTTGATGGCCCGGAAATTTTTTAGGAGATCGGGGTTCGGGGTTCCCGGGACCCCTTGGAAGGCGTGGGCTAAAGGAAACTAAAATATGGAAATCGCGCGGAATTCTACTTTTTTGGCTGAAAAACGCAAAAGACTAGGAATGATCATGGCGGGGCGGTGACTATGGTTCCTTAGGTCGTATTTGATAGTCTAGAAAATTTTTAGGCGATTCGGCTCCGGGGGGCCCGACCCACTCGGAAGACGTGGGCGATAGCACACAAAAATATGGGAATCGGGCAGAATTCTAGTTTTTTCGCCAAAAAATGCAAAAAATGAGGAACGATCATGGCGAGGCGGTGACTATGGTTTCTTAGGTCCTAATTGATGGCCCGAAACGTTTTTAGGCGATCCGAGTCTGGCGGCCCGGCCCACTCGGAAGGCGTGGGGCACACAAAAATATGGTAATCGAGCGGAATTCTAGTTTTTTGGCCGAAAAACGCAATAATTGAGGAACGATCACGGCGGGGCGGTGACTATGGTTCCTTAGGTCGTATTTGATTCCCCGGAAAATTTTAGGCGATCGGGGTCCACGGCTCGCGGGACCACTCGGAAGGCGTAAGTTATAGCACACGAAAATATGCAAATCGCGCGGAGTTCTAGCTTTTTGGCCGAAAAATGCAAAGCATTTGGAACGATCATGGTGGGGCGGTGACTATGGTACCTTAGGTCGTATTTGATAGTCCGGAAAAATTTTAGGCGATCGGGGTCCGCGGCTCCCCCGACCACTTGGAAGGCGTGGGTATAGCACACGAAAATATGGGAATCGGGCGTAATTCTAGTCTTTTGGCCGAAAAATGCAAAATATGAGAAACGATGATGGCGGGGCGGTTACTATGGTTCCTTAGGTCGTATTTGACGGCCCGGAAAAATTTTAGGCGATCGGGGTCCGGGGGTCCCGGAACCACTTGGAAGGGTGGGCAATAGCACAGAAAATATTGTAATCGGGCGGAATTCTAGTTTTTTGGCTGAAAAACGCAACAAATGAGGAATGATCATGGCTGGGCAGTGACTATGGTTCCTTAGGTTGTATTTGATAGTCCAGAAAAATTTTAGGCGATAGGGGTCCGGAGTTCCCGGGTTCACTTGGAAGGCGTGGGCTATAGGACATGAAAATATGGGAATCGCGCGGAATTCTAGTTGTTTGGCCGAAAAACGCAAAAAATGAGGAACGATCATAGCGGGGCGGATACTATGATTCCTTAGGTCGTATTTGATAGTCCGGAAAAATTTTAGGCGATAGGGGTCCGGAGGTCCCGGGACCACTCGGAAGGTGTGGGCTATAACACACAAAAATATGGGTATCGCGCGGAACTCTAGTTGTTTGGCCGAAAAACGCAAAAAATAAGGAACGATCATGATGGGGCGGATACTATGGTTCCTTAGGTCGTATTTGATTGCCCGGAAAATTTTTAGGCGATCGGGGTCCGCGGCTCTTGGGACCACTCGGAATGCGTGGGTATAGCACACGAAAATATGGGAATCGTGCGAAATTCTAGGTCTTTTTCAGTAACATACAAAAAAAGTGGAAAGATCTTGGCAGGGCGGTGACTATGGTTATTTTGGTCTTATTTGATAGTCCGGAAAAATATTAGGCGATAGGCGTCCGGAGGTCCCGGGACTACTCGGAAGGCGTGGGCTATAAGAGGTCCCGGGACTACTCGGAAGGCGTGGGCTATAACACACAAAAATATGGGAATCGCGCGGAATTCTAGTTGTTTGGCCGAAAAACGCAAAAAATGAGGAACGATATTGGCGCGGTGGTTACTATGGTTCCTTTGGTCGTATTTGATGGCCCGGAAATTTTTTAGGCGATCGGGGTTTGGGGTTCCCGGGACCCCTTGGAAGGCGTGGGCTAAAGCACACGAAAATATGGAAATCGCGCGGAATTCTACTTCTTTGGCTGAAAAACGCAAAAGACTAGGAACGATCATGGCGGGGCGGTGACTATGGTTCCTTAGGTCGTATTTGATAGTCCAGAAAATTTTTAGGCGATCCGGCTCCGGGGGGCCCGACCCACTCGGAAGACGTGGGCGATAGCACACAAAAATATGGGAATCGGGCGGAATTCTAGTTTTTTGGCCAAAAAATGCAAAAAATGAGGAACGATCATGGCGAGGCGGTGACTATGGTTCCTTAGGTCCTAATTGATGGCCCGAAACATTTTTAGGCGATCCGAGTCCGGCGGCCCGGCCCACTCGGAAGGCGTGGGGCACACAAAAATATGGTAATCGAGCGGAATTCTAGTTTTTTGGCCGAAAAATGCAATAATTGAGGAACGATCACGGCGGGGCGGTGACTATGGTTCCTTAGGTCGTATTTGATTCCCCGAAAAATTTTAGGCGATCGGGCTCCACCGCTCGCGGGACCACTCGGAAGGCGTAAGTTATAGCACACGAAAATATGCAAATCGCGCGGAGTTCTAGCTTTTTGGCCGAAAAATGCAAAGCATTTGGAACGATCATGGTGGGGCGGTGACTATGGTACCTTAGGTCGTATTTGAAAGTCCGAAAAAATTTTAGGCGTTCGGGGTCCGCGGCTCCCCGGACGACTTGGAAGGCGTGTGTATAGCACACGAAAATATGGGAATCGGGCGTAATTCTAGTCTTTTGGCCGAAAAATGCAAAATATGAGAAACGATGATGGCGGGGCGGTTACTATGGTTCCTTAGGTCGTATTTGACGGCCCGGAAAAATTTTAGGCGATCGGGGTCCGGGGGTCCCGGAACCACTTGGAAGGGTGGGCAATAGCACATAAAATATTGTAATCGGGCGGAATTCTAGTTTTTTGGCTGAAAAACGCAACAAATGAGGAATGATCATGGCTGGGCAGTGACTATGGTTCCTTAGGTTGTATTTGATAGTCCGGAAAAATTTTAGGCGATAGGGGTCCGGAGTTCCCGGGTTCACTTGGAAGGCGTGGGCTATAGGACATGAAAATATGGGAATCGCGCGGAATTCTAGTTTTTTGGCCGAAAAACGGAAAAAACTAGGAACAATCATGGCTGGACGGTGACTATGGTTCCTTAGGTCTTATTTGATAGTCCGGAAAAATTTTAGGCGATAGGGGTCCGGAGACCCGGGACCACTCGGAAAGCATGGGCTATAACACACAAAAATATGGGATCGCGCGGAATTCTAGTTGTTTGGCCGAAAAACGCAAAAAATGAGGAACGATCATAGCGGGGCGGATACTATGGTTCCTTAGGTCGTATTTGATAGTCCGGAAAAATTTTAGGCGATAGGGGTCCGGAGGTCCCGGGACCACTCGGAAGGTGTGGGCTATAACACACAAAAATATGGGTATCGCGCGGAACTCTAGTTGTTTGGCCGAAAAACGCAAAAAATAAGGAACGATCATGGCGGGGCGGATACTATGGTTCCTTAGGTCGTATTTGATTGCCCGGAAAACTTTTAGGCGATCGGGGTCCGCGGCTCTTGGGACCACTCGGAATGCGTGGGTATAGCACACGAAAATATGGGAATCGTGCGAAATTCTAGGTCTTTTTCAGTAACATACAAAAAAAGTGGAAAGATCTTGGCAGGGCGGTGACTATGGTTATTTTGGTCTTATTTGATAGTCCGGAAAAATATTAGGCGATAGGCGTCCGGAGGTCCCGGGACTACTCGGAAGGCGTGGGCTATAAGAGGTCCCGGGACTACTCGGAAGGCGTGGGCTATAACACACAAAAATATGGGAATCGCGCGGAATTCTAGTTGTTTGGCCGAAAAACGCAAAAAATGAGGAACGATTATGGCGGGGTGGTTACTATGGTTCCTTTGGTCGTATTTGATGGCCCAGAAATTTTTTAGGCGATCGGGGTTCGGGTTTCCTGGGACCCCTTGGAAGGCGTGGGCTAAAGCACACGAAAATATGGAAATCGCGCGGAATTCTACTTCTTTGGCTGAAAAACGCAAAAGACTAGGAACGATCATGGCGGGGAGGTGACTATGGTTCCTTAGGTCGTATTTGATAGTCCAGATAATTTTTAGGCGATCCGGCTCCGGGGGGCCCGACCCACTCGGAAGACGTGGGCGATAGCACACAAAAATATGGGAATCGGGCGGAATTCTAGTTTTTTGGCCAAAAAATGCAAATAATGAGGAACGATCATGGCGAGGCGGTGACTATGGTTCCTTAGGTCCTAATTGATGGCCCGAAACGTTTTTAGGCGATCCGAGTCCGGCGGCCCGGCCCACTCGGAAGGCGTGGGGCACACAAAAATATGGTAATCGAGCGGAATTCTAGTTTTTTGGCCGAAAAATGCAATAATTGAGGAACGATCACGGCGGGGCGGTGACTATGGTTCCTTAGGTCGTATTTGATTCCCCGAAAAATTTTAGGCGATCGGGCTCCACCGCTCGCGGGACCACTCGGAAGGCGTAAGTTATAGCACACGAAAATATGCAAATCGCGCGGAGTTCTAGCTTTTTGGCCGAAAAATGCAAAGCATTTGGAACGATCATGGTGGGGCGGTGACTATGGTACCTTAGGTCGTATTTGAAAGTCCGGAAAAATTTTAGGCGATCGGGGTCTGCGGCTCCCCGGACCACTTGGAAGGCGTGTGTATAGCACACGAAAATATGGGAATCGGGCGTAATTCTAGTCTTTTGGCCGAAAAATCCAAAATATGAGAAACGATGATGGCGGGGCGGTTACTATGGTTCCTTAGGTCGTATTTGACGGCCCGGAAAAATTTTAGGCGATCGGGGTCCGGGGGTCCCGGAACCACTTGGAAGGGTGGGCAATAGCACAGAAAATATTGTAATCGGGCGGAATTCTAGTTTTTTGGCTGAAAAACGCAACAAATGAGGAATGATCATGGCTGGGCAGTGACTATGGTTCCTTAGGTTGTATTTGATAGTCCGGAAAAATTTTAGGCGATAGGGGTCCGGAGTTCCCGGGTTCACTTGGAAGGCATGGGCTATAGGACATGAAAAGATGGGAATCGCGCGGAATTCTAGTTTTTTGGCCGAAAAACGAAAAAAACTAGGAACAATCATGGCTGGACGGTGACTATGGTTCCTTAGGTCTTATTTGATAGTCCGGAAAAATTTTAGGCGATAGGGGTCCGGAGACCCGGGACCACTCGGAAAGCATGGGCTATTACACACAAAAATATGGGATCGCGCGGAATTCTAGTTGTTTGGCCGAAAAACGCAAAAAATGAGGAACGATCATAGCGGGGCGGATACTATGGTTCCTTAGGTCGTATTTGATAGTCCGGAAAAATTTTAGGCGATAGGGGTCCGGAGGTCCCGGGACCACTCGGAAGGTGTGGGCTATAACACACAAAAATATGGGTATCGCGCGGAACTCTAGTTGTTTGGCCGAAAAATGCAAAAAATAAGGAACGATCATGGCGGGGCGGATACTATGGTTCCTTAGGTCGTATTTGATTGCTCGGAAAATTTTTATTCGATCGGGGTCCGTGGCTCTTGGGACCACTCGGACTGCGTGGGTATAGCACACGAAAATATGGGAATCGTGCGAAATTCTAGGTCCTTTTCAGTAACATACAAAAAAAGTGGAAAGATCTTGGCAGGGCGGTGACTATGGTTATTTTGGTCTTATTTGATAGTCCGGAAAAATATTAGGCGATAGGCGTCCGGAGGTCCCGGGACTACTCGGAAGGCTTGGGCTATAAGAGGTCCCGGGACTACTCGGAAGGCGTGGGCTATAACACACAAAAATATGGGAATCGCGCGGAATTCTAGTTGTTTGGCCGAAAAACGCAAAAAATGAGGAACGATCATGGCGGGGTGGTTACTATGGTTCCTTTGGTCGTATTTGATGGCCCGGAAATTTTTTAGGCGATCGGGGTTCGGGGTTCCCGGGACCCCTTGGAAGGCGTGGGCTAAAGCACACGAAAATATGGAAATCGCGCGGAATTCTACTTTTTTGGCTGAAAAACGCAAAAGACTAGGAACGATCATGGCGGGGCGGTGACTATGGTTCCTTAGGTCGTATTTGATTCCCCGAAAAATTTTAGGCGATCGGGGTCCACGGCTCGCAGGACCACTCGGAAGGCGTAAGTTATAGCACACGAAAATATGCAAATCGCGCGGAGTTCTAGCTTTTTGGCCGAAAAATGCAAAAGCATTTGGAACGATCATGGTGGGGCGGTGACTATGGTACCTTAGGTCGTATTTGAAAGTCCGGAAAAATTTTAGGCGATAGGGGTCCGCGGCTCCCCGGACCACTTGGAAGGCACCGAAAAATGCAAAATATGAGAAACGATGATGGCGGGGCGGTTACTATGGTTCCTTAGGTCGTATATGACGGCCCGGAAAAATTTTAGGCGATCGGGGTCCGGATGTCCCGGAACCACTTGGAAGGGTGGGCAATAGCACAAAAAATATTGTAATCGGGCGGAATTCTAGTTTTTTGGCTGAAAAACACAACAAATGAGGAATGATCATGGCTGGGCAGTGACTATGGTTCCTTAGGTCGTATTTGATAGTCCGGAAAAATTTTAGGCGATAGAGGTCAGGAGGTCCCGAGACCACTCGGAAGGCGTGGGCTATAACACACAAAAATATGGGAATCGCGCGAAAATCTAGTTGTTTTGTCGAAAAACACTAAAAATGAGGAACGATCATGGCGGGGTGGTTACTATGGTTCCTAAGGTCGTATTTGATGGCCCGGAAAATTTTTAGGCGATCGGGGTTCGGGGTTCCCGGGACCCCTTGGAAGGCGTGGGCTAAAGCACACGAAAATATGGAAACCGCGCGGAATTATACTTTTTTGGCTGAAAAACGCAGAAGACTAGGAAGGATCATGGCGGGGCAGTGACTATGGTTCCTTAGGTTGAATTTGATAGTCCGGAAAATTTTTAGGCGATCCGGCTCCGGGGGGCCCGACCCACTCGGAAGGCGTGGGCGATAGAACACAAAAATATGGGAATCGGGCGGAATTCTAGTTTTTTGGTTAAAAAATGCAAAAAATGAGGAACGATCATGGAGAGGCGGTGACTATGGTTCCTTAGGTCCTAATTGATGTCCCGAAATGATTTTAGGCGATCCGAGTCCGGCGGTCCTGCGGTCCGGCCCACTCGGAATGCGTGGGGCACACAAAAATATGGTAATCGATCGGAATTCTAGTTTTTTGGCCGAAAAACGCAATAAATGAGGAACGATCACGGCGGGGCGGTGACTATGGTTCCTTAGGTCGTATTTGATTCCCCAAAAAATTTTAGGCGATCGGGGAAACGATGATGGCGGGGTGGTTACTATGGTTCCTTAGGTCGTATTTGTCGGCCCGGAAAAATTTTAGGCGATCGGGGTCCGGGGGTACCGGAAACACTTGGAAGGGTGGGCAATAGCACATAAAATATTGTAATCGGGCGGAATTCTAGTTTTTTGGCTGAAAAATGCAACAAATGAGAAATGATCATGGCTGGGCGGTGACTATGGTTCCTTAGGTTGTAATTGATAGTCCGGAAAAATTTTAGGCGATAGGGGTCCGGAGTTCCCGGGTTCACTTGGAAGGCGTGGGCTATAGGACATGAAAATATGGGAATCGCGCGGAATTCTAGTTTTTTGACCGTAAAACGGAAAAAACTAGGAACAATCATGGCTGGGCGGTGACTATGGTTCCTTAGGTCTTATTTGATAGTCCGGAAAAATTTTAGGCGATAGGGGTCCGGAGGTCCCGGGACCACTCGGAAGGCGTGATCTAAAACACACAAAAATATGGGAATCGCGCGGAATTCTAGTTGTTTGGCCAAAAAATGCAAAAAATGAGGAATGATCATGGCGGGATGGATACTATGGTTCCTCAGGTCGTATTTGATAGTCCGGAAAAATTTTAGGCGATAGAGGATAAGAGGTCCCGGGACCACTCGGAAGGCGTGGGCTATAACACACAAAAATATGGGAATCGCGTGGAATTCTAGTTGTTTGGCCGAAAAATGCAAAAAATGAGGAACGATCATGGCGGGGTGGTTACTATGCTTCCTTAGGTCGTATTTGATGGCCCAGAAAAGTTTTAGGCGATCGGGGTTCGGGGTTCCCGGGACCCCTTGGAATCCGTGGGCTAAGGCACACGAAAATATGGAAATCGCGCGGAATTCTTGTTTTTTGGCTGAAAAACGCAAAAGACTAGGAAGGATCATGGCGGGGCGGTGACTATGGTTCCTTAGGTCGTATTTGATAGTCCGAAAAATTTTTAGGCGATTCGGCTCCGGGGGGCCCGTCCCACTCGGAAGGCGTGGGCGATAGTACATAAAAATATGGGAATCGGGCGGAATTCTAGTTTTTTGGCCGAAAAGCGCAATAAATGAGGAACGATCATGGCGGGGCGGTGACTATGGTTCCTTAGGTCTTATTTGATGGCCCGGAAATTTTTAGGCGATCGGGGTCCACGGCTCCCGGGACCACTCGGAAGGCGTAAGCTATAGTACACGAAAATATGCAAATCGCGCGGAGTTCTAGTTTTTTGACCGAAAAATTCAAAGAATTTTTGAACGATCATGGTGGGGCGATGACTATGGTACCTTAGGTCGTATTTGATAGTCCGGAAAAATTTTAGGTGATCGAGGTCCGCGGCTCCCCGGACCACTTGGAAGGCGTGGGTATAGCACACGAAAATATGGGAATCGGGCGTAATTCTAGTTTTTTGGCCGAAAAATATAAAAAATTAAAAACGATGATGGCGGGGCGGTTAGTATGGTTCCTAAGGTCGTATTTGATGGCCCGGAAAAATTTTAGGCGATTGGGGTCCGGGGGTCCCGGAACCACTGGGAAGGGTGGGCAATAGCACAAAAAAATATTGTAATCGGGCGGAAATCTAGTTTTTTTGCCGAAAAATGCAACAAATGAGGAATGATCATGGCTGGGCGGTGACTATGGTTCCTTAGGTCGTATTTGATAGTCCGGAAAAATTTTAGGCGATAGGGGTCCGGAGTTCCCGGGTTCACTTAGAAGGCGTGGGCTATAGGACACGAAAATATGGGAATCGTGCGAAATTCTAGTTTTTTGGCCGAAAAATGGAAAAAACTAGGAACGATCATGGCTGGGCGGTGACTATGGTTCCTTAGGTCTTATTTGATAGTCCGGAAAAATTTTAGGCGATAGGGGTCCGGAGACCCGGGACCACTCGGAAGGCGTGGGCTATAACACACAAAAATAAGGGAATCGCGCGGAATTCAAGTTGTTTGGCCGAAAAACGCAAAAAATGAGGAACGATCATGGCGGGGCGGATACTATGGTTCCGTAGGTCGTATTTGATAGTCCGGAAAACTTTTAGGTGATAGAGGTCCGGAGGTCCCGGGACCACTCGGAAGGTGTGGGCTATAACACACAAAAATATAGGAATCGCGCGGAATTCTTGTTGTTTGGCCGAAAAACGCAAAAAATGAGGAACGATCATGGCGGGGTGGTTACTATGGTTCCTTAGGTCGTATTTGATAGTCAGGAAAAATATTAGGCGAAAAGGGGTCAGGAGGTCCCGGGACCACTCGGAAGGCGTGGGCTATAACACACAAAAATATAGGAATCGCGCGGAATTCTAGTTGTTTGGCCGAAAAACGCAAAAAATGAGGAACGATCATGGCGAGGCGGATACTATGGTTCCTTAGGTCGTATTTGATAGTCCGGAAAAATTATAGGCGATAGGGGTCCGGAGGTCCCGGGACCACTCGGAAGGTGTGGGCTATAACACACAAAAATATGGGAATCGCGTGGAATTCTAGTTGTTTGGCCGAAAAACGCAAAAAATGAGGAACGATCATGGCGGGGCGGATACTATGGTTCCTTAGGTCGTATTTGATAGTCCGAAAAAATATTAGGCGATAGAGGTCAGGAGGTCCCGGGACCACTCGAAAGGCGTGGGCTATAACACACAAAAATATGGTAATCGCGCGGAATTCTAGTTGTTTGGCCAAAAAACGCAAAAAATGAGGAACGATCATGGCGGGGCGGATACTATGGTTCCTTAGGTCATATTTGATAATCCGGAAAAATTTTAGGCGATAGGGGTCCGGAGGTCCCGGGACCACTCGGAAGGTGTGGGCTATAACACACAAAAATATGGGAATCGCGCGGAATTCTAGTTGTTTGGCCGAAAAACGCAAAAAATGAGGAACAATCATGGCGTGGCGGATACTATCATTCCTTAGGTCGTATTTGATAGTCCGGAAAAATATTAGGCGAAAAGGGGTCAGGAGGTCCCGGGACCACTCGTAAGGCATGGGCTATAACACACAAAAATATAGGAATCGCGCGGAATTCTAGTTGTTTGGCCGAAAAACGCAAAAAATGAGGAACGATCATGGCGAGGCGGATACTATGGTTCCTTAGGTCGTATTTGATAGTCCGGAAAAATTTTAGGTGATAGGGGTCCGGAGGTCCCGGGACCACTCGGAAGGTGTGGGCTATAACACACAAAAATATGGGAGTCGGGCGGAATTCTAGTTGTTTGGCCGAAAAACGCAAAAAATGAGGAACGATCATTGCGGGGCAGATACTATGGTTCCTTAGGTTGTATTTGATAGTCCGGAAAAATATTAGGCGATAGGGGTGAAGAGTTCCCGGGACCACTCGAAAGGCGTGGGCTATAACACACAAAAATATGGTAATCGTGCGGAATTCTAGTTGTTTGGCCGAAAAACGCAAAAAATGAGGAACGATCATGGCGGGGCGGATACTATGGTTCCTTAGGTCATATTTGATAGTCCGGAAAAATTTTAGGCGATAGGGGTCCGGAGGTCCCGGGGCCACTCGGAAGGTGTGGGCTATAACACACAAAAATATGGGAATCGCGCGGAATTCTAGTTGTTTGGCCGAAAAACGCAAAAAATGAGGAACAATCATGGCGTGGCAGATACTATCGTTCCTTAGGTCGTATTTGATAGTCCGGAAAAATATTAGGCGAAAAGGGGTCAGGAGGTCCCGGGACCACTCGGAAGGCGTGGGCTATAACACACAAAAATATAGGAATCGCGCGGAATTCTAGTTGTTTGGCCGAAAAACGCAAAAAATGAGGAACGATCATGGCGAGGCGGATACTATAGTTCCTTAGGTCGTATTTGATAGTCCGGAAAAATTTTAGGCGATAGGGGTCCGGAGGTCCCAGGACCACTCGGAAGGTGTGGGCTATAACACACAAAAATATGGGAATCGCGTGGAATTCTAGTTGTTTGGCCGAAAAACGCAAAAAATGAGGAACGCTCATGGCGGGGCGGATACTATGGTTCCTTAGGTCGTATTTGATAGTCCGAAAAAATATTAGGCGATAGAGGTCAGGAGGTCCCGGGACCACTCGAAAGGCGTGGGCTATAACACACAAAAATATGGTAATCGCGCGGAATTCTAGTTGTTTGGCCAAAAAACGCAAAAAATGAGGAACGATCATGGCGGGGCGGATACTATGGTTCCTTAGGTCATATTTGATAATCCGGAAAAATTTTAGGCGATAGGGGTCCGGAGGTCCCGGGACCACTCGGAAGGTGTGGGCTATAACACACAAAAATATGGGAATCGCGCGGAATTCTAGTTGTTTGGCCGAAAAACGCAAAAAATGAGGAACAATCATGGCGTGGCGGATACTATCATTCCTTAGGTCGTATTTGACCGGAAAAATATTAGGCGAAAAGGGGTCAGGAGGTCCCGGGACCACTCGTAAGGCATGGGCTATAACACACAAAAATATAAGAATCGCGCGGAATTCTAGTTGTTTGGCCGAAAAACGCAAAAAATAAGGAACGATCATGGCGAGGCGGATACTATGGTTCCTTAGGTCGCATTTGATAGTCCGGAAAAATTTTAGGCAATAGGGGTCCGGACGTCCCGGGACCACTCGGAAGGTGTGGGCTATAACACACAAAAATATGGGAGTCGGGCGGAATTCTAGTTGTTTGGCCGCAAAACGCAAAAAATGAGGAACGATCATGGCGTGGCAGATACTATCATTCCTTAGGTCGTATTTGATAGTCCGGAAAAATATTAGGCGAAAAGGGGTTAGGAGGTCCCGGGACCACTCGGAAGGCGTGGGCTATAACACACAAAAATATAGGAATCGCGCGGAATTCTAGTTGTTTGGCCGAAAAACGCAAAAAATGAGGAACGATCATGGCGGGGCGAATACTATGGTTCATTAGGTCGTATTTGATAGTCCGGAAAAATATTAGGCGATAAGGGTCAGGAGGTCCCGGGACCACTCGAAAGGCGTGGGCTATAACACACAAAAATATGGTAATCACGCGGAATTCTAGTTGTTTGGCCGAAAAACGCAAAACATGAGGAATGATCATGGCGGGGCGGTTACTATGGTTCCTTAGGTCATATTTGATTGCCCGGAATATTTTTAGGCGATCGGGGTTCGGGGTTCCCGGGACCCCTTGGAAGGCGTGGGCTAAAGCACACGAAAATATGGAAATCGCGCGGAATTCTAGTTGTTTGGCTGAAAAACGCAAAAGACTAGGAACGATCATGGCGGGGAGGTGACTATGGTTCCTTAGGTCGTATTTGATAGTCCGGGAAATTTTTAGGCGATCCGGCTCCGGGGGGCCCGATCCACTCGGAAGGCGTGGGTGATAGCACACAAACATATGGGAATCGGGCCGAATTATAGTTTTTTGGCCAAAAAATACAAAAAATGAGGAACGATCATGGAGAGGTGGTGACTATGGTTCCTTAGGTCTTAATTGTTGGCCCGAATATTTTTTAGGCGATCCGAGTCCAGCGGCCCGGCCCACTCGGAAGGCGTGGGCAATAGCACACAAAAATATGGTAATCGAGCGGAATTCTAGTTTTTTGGCCGAAAAATGCAATAATTGAGGAATGATCATGGCGGGGCGGTGACTATGGTTCCTTAGGTCGTATTTAATGGCCCGGAAAATTTTAGGCGATCGGGGTCCACGGCTCCCGGGACCACTCGGAAGGCGTAAGCTATAGCACACTAAAATAAGCAAATCGCGCGGTGTTCTAGTTTTTTGGCCGAAAAATGCAAAGCATTTGAAAAGATCATTGTGGGGCGGTGACTATGGTACCTTAGGTCGTATTTGATAGTCCGGAAAAATTTTAGGCGATCGGGGTCCGCGGCTCCCCGGACCACTTGGAGGGCGTGGGTATAGCACACGAATATATGGGAATCGGGCGTAATTCTAGTTTTTTGGCCTAAAAATGCAAAAAATGAGAAACGATGATGGCGGGGCGGTTACTATGGTTCCTTAGGTCATATTTGATGGCCCGGAAAATTTTTAGGCGATCGGGGTCCGGGGGTCCCGGAACCACTTGGAAGGGTGGGCAATAGCACCCAAAAATATTGTAATAGGGCGGAATTCTAGTTTTTTGGCCGAAAAATGCAACAAATGAGGAATGATCATGGCTGGGCGGTGACTATGGTTCCTTAGGTCGTATTTGATAGTCCGAAAAAATTTTAGGTGATAGGGGTCCGGAGTTCCCGGATTCACTTGGAAGGCGTGGCTATAGGACACGAAAATATGGGAATCGCGCGGAATTCTAGTTTTTTGGCCGAAAAACGGAAAAAACTAGGAATGATCATGGCTGGGCGGTGACTATGGTTCCTTAGGTCTTATTTGATAGTCCGGAAAAATTTTAGGCGATATGGGTCCGGAGACCCGGGACCACTCGGAAGGCGTGGGCAATATATAACACACAAAAATATGGGATAGCGCGGAATTCTAGTTGTTTGGCCGAAAAACGCAAAGAATGAGGAACGATCATGGCGGGGCGGATACTATGGTTCCTTAGGTCATATTTGATAATCCGGAAAAATTTTAGGCGATAGGGGTCCGGAGGTCCCGGGACCACTCGGAAGGTGTGGGCTATAACACACAAAAATATGGGAATCGCGCGGAATTCTAGTTGTTTGGCCGAAAAACGCAAAAAATGAGGAACAATCATGGCGTGGCGGATACTATCATTCCTTAGGTCGTATTTGATAGTCCGGAAAAATATTAGGCAAAAAGGGGTCAGGAGGTCCCAGGACCACTCGTAAGGCATGGGCTATAACACACAAAAATATAGGAATCGCGCGGAATTCTAGTTGTTTGGCCGAAAAATGCAAAAAATGAGGAACGATCATGGCGAGGCGGATACTATGGTTCCTTAGGTCGTATTTGATAGTCCGGAAAAATTTTAGGTGATAGGGGTCCGGAGGTCCCGGGACCACTCGGAAGGTGTGGGCTATAACACACAAAAATATGGGAGTCGGGCGGAATTCTAGTTGTTTGGCCGAAAAACGCAAAAAATGAGGAACGATCATGGCGGGGCAGATACTATGGTTCCTTAGGTTGTATTTGATAGTCCGGAAAAATATTAGGCGATAGGGGTCAAGAGGTCCGGGACCACTCGAAAGGCGTGGGCTATAACACACAAAAATATGGTAATCGTGCGGAATTCTAGTTGTTTGGCCGAAAAATGCAAAAAATGAGGAACGATCATGGCGGGGCGGATACTATGGTTCCTTAGGTCATATTTGATAGTCCGGAAAAATTTTAGGCGATAGGGGTCCCGGGGCCACTCGGAAGGTGTGGGCTATAACACACAAAAATATGGGAATCGCGCGGAATTCTAGTTGTTTGGCCGAAAAACGCAAAAAATGAGGAACAATCATGGCGTGGCAGATACTATCGTTCCTTAGGTCGTATTTGATAGTCCGGAAAAATATTAGGCGAAAAGGGGTCAGGAGGTCCCGGGACCACTCGGAAGGCGTGGGCTATAACACACAAAAATATAGGAATCGCGCGGAATTCTAGTTGTTTGGCCGAAAAACGCAAAAAATGAGGAACGATCATGGCGAGGCGGATACTATAGTTCCTTAGGTCGTATTTGATAGTCCGGAAAAATTTTATGCGATAGGGGTCCGGAGGTCCCGGGACCACTCGGAAGGTGTGGGCTATAACACACAAAAATATGGGAATCGCGTGGAATTCTAGTTGTTTGGCCGAAAAACGCAAAAAATGAGGAACGATCATGGCGGGGCGGATACTATGGTTCCTTAGGTCGTATTTGAAAGTCCGAAAAAATATTAGGCGATAGAGGTCAGGAGGTCCCGGGACCACTCGAAAGGCGTGGGCTATAACACACAAAAATATGGTAATCGCGCGGAATTCTAGTTGTTTGGCCAAAAAACGCAAAAAATGAGGAACGATCATGGCGGGGCGGATACTATGGTTCCTTAGGTCATATTTGATAATCCGGAAAAATTTTAGGCGATAGGGGTCCGGAGGTCCCGGGACCACTCGGAAGGTGTGGGCTATAACACACAAAAATATGGGAATCGCGCGGAATTCTAGTTGTTTGGCCGAAAAACGCAAAAAATGAGGAACAATCATGGCGTGGCGGATACTATCATTCCTTAGGTCGTATTTGATAGTCCGGAAAAATATTAGGCGAAAAGGGGTCAGGAGGTCCCGGGACCACTCGTAAGGCATGGGCTATAACACACAAAAATATAGGAATCGCGCGGAATTCTAGTTGTTTGGCCGAAAAACGCAAAAAATGAGGAACGATCATGGCGAGGCGGATACTATAGTTCCTTAGGTCGTATTTGATAGTCCGGAAAAATTTTATGCGATAGGGGTCCGGAGGTCCCGGGACCACTCGGAAGGTGTGGGCTATAACACACAAAAATATGGGAATCGCGCGGAATTCTAGTTGTTTGGCCGAAAAATGCAAAAAATGAGGAACAATCATGGCGTGGCGGATACTATCATTCCTTAGGTCGTATTTGATAGTCCGGAAAAATATTAGGCGAAAAGGGGTCAGGAGGTCCCGGGACCACTCGTAAGGCGTGGGCTATAACACACAAAAATATGGGAATCGCGCGGAATTCTAGTTGTTTGGCCGAAAAACGCAAAAAATGAGGAACAATCATGGCGTGGCAGATACTATCGTTCCTTAGGTCGTATTTGATAGTCCGGAAAAATATTAGGCGAAAAGGGGTCAGGAGGTCCCGGGACCACTCGGAAGGCGTGGGCTATAACACACAAAAATATAGGAATCGCGCGGAATTCTAGTTGTTTGGCCGAAAAACGCAAAAAATGAGGAACGATCATGGCGAGGCGGATACTATAGTTCCTTAGGTCGTATTTGATAGTCCGGAAAAATTTTATGCGATAGGGGTCCGGAGGTCCCGGGACCACTCGGAAGGTGTGGGCTATAACACACAAAAATATGGGAATCGCGTGGAATTCTAGTTGTTTGGCCGAAAAACGCAAAAAATGAGGAACGATCATGGCGGGGCGGATACTATGGTTCCTTAGGTCGTATTTGAAAGTCCGAAAAAATATTAGGCGATAGAGGTCAGGAGGTCCCGGGACCACTCGAAAGGCGTGGGCTATAACACACAAAAATATGGTAATCGCGCGGAATTCTAGTTGTTTGGCCAAAAAACGCAAAAAATGAGGAACGATCATGGCGGGGCGGATACTATGGTTCCTTAGGTCATATTTGATAATCCGGAAAAATTTTAGGCGATAGGGGTCCGGAGGTCCCGGGACCACTCGGAAGGTGTGGGCTATAACACACAAAAATATGGGAATCGCGCGGAATTCTAGTTGTTTGGCCGAAAAACGCAAAAAATGAGGAACAATCATGGCGTGGCGGATACTATCATTCCTTAGGTCGTATTTGATAGTCCGGAAAAATATTAGGCGAAAAGGGGTCAGGAGGTCCCGGGACCACTCGTAAGGCATGGGCTATAACACACAAAAATATAGGAATCGCGCGGAATTCTAGTTGTTTGGCCGAAAAACGCAAAAAATAAGGAACGATCATGGCGAGGCGGATACTATGGTTCCTTAGGTCGCATTTGATAGTCCGGAAAAATTTTAGGCAATAGGGGTCCGGACGTCCCGGGACCACTCGGAAGGTGTGGGCTATAACACACAAAAATATGGGAGTCGGGCGGAATTCTAGTTGTTTGGCCGAAAAACGCAAAAAATGAGGAACGATCATGGCGTGGCAGATACTATCGTTCCTTAGGTCGTATTTGATAGTCCGGAAAAATATTAGGCGAAAAGGGGTTAGGAGGTCCCGGGACCACTCGGAAGGCGTGGGCTATAACACACAAAAATATAGGAATCGCGCGGAATTCTAGTTGTTTGGCCAAAAAACGCAAAAAATGAGGAACGATCATGGCGGGGCGGATACTATGGTTCATTAGGTCGTATTTGATAGTCCGGAAAAATATTAGGCGATAGGGGTCAGGAGGTCCCGGGACCACTCGAAAGGCGTGGGCTATAACACACAAAAATATGGTAATCGCGCGGAATTCTAGTTGTTTGGCCGAAAAACGCAAAACATGAGGAACGATCATGGCGGGGCGGTTACTATGGTTCCTTAGGTCATATTTGATTGCCCGGAATATTTTTAGGCGATCGGGGTTCGGGGTTCCCGGGACCCCTTGGAAGGCGTGGGCTAAAGCACACGAAAATATGGAAATCGCGCGGAATTCTAGTTGTTTGGCTGAAAAACGCAAAAGACTAGGAACGATCATGGCGGGGAGGTGACTATGGTTCCTTAGGTCGTATTTGATAGTCCGGGAAATTTTTAGGCGATCCGGCTCCGGGGGGCCCGATCCACTCGGAAGGCGTGGGCGATAGCACACAAAAATATGGGAATCGGGCGGAATTATAGTTTTTTGGCCAAAAAATGCAAAAAATGAGGAACGATCATGGAGAGGTGGTGACTATGGTTCCTTAGGTCTTAATTGATGGCCCGAATATTTTTTAGGCGATCCGAGTCCAGCGGCCCGGCCCACTCGGAAGGCGTGGGCAATAGCACACAAAAATATTGTAATCGAGCGGAATTCTAGTTTTTTGGCCGAAAAATGCAATAAATGAGGAATGATCATGGCGGGGCGGTGACTATGGTTCCTTAGGTCGTATTTAATGGCCCGGAAAAATTTTAGGCGATCGGGGTCCACGGCTCCCGGGACCACTCGGAAGGCGTAAGCTATAGCACACTAAAATAAGCAAATCGCGCGGTGTTCTAGTTTTTTGGCCAAAAAATGCAAAGCATTTGAAAAGATCATTGTGGGGCGGTGACTATGGTACCTTAGGTCGTATTTGATAGTCCGGAAAAATTTTAGGCGATCGGGGTCCGCGGCTCCCCGGACCACTTGGAGGGCGTGGGTATAGCACACGAATATATGGGAATCGGGCGTAATTCTAGTTTTTTGGCCGAAAAATGCAAAAAATGAGAAACGATGATGGCGGGGCGGTTACTATGGTTCCTTAGGTCGTATTTGATGGCCCGGAAAATTTTTAGGCGATCGGGGTCCGGGGGTCCCGGAACCACTTGGAAGGGTGGGCAATAGCACCCAAAAATATTGTAATAGGGCGGAATTCTAGTTTTTTGGCCGAAAAATGCAACAAATGAGGAATGATCATGGCTGGGCGGTGACTATGGTTCCTTAGGTCGTATTTGATAGTCCGAAAAAATTTTAGGTGATAGGGGTCCGGAGTTCCCGGATTCACTTGGAAGGCGTGGCTATAGGACACGAAAATATGGGAATCGCGCGGAATTCTAGTTTTTTGGCCGAAAAACGGAAAAAACTAGGAATGATCATGGCTGGGCGGTGACTATGGTTCCTTAGGTCTTATTTGATAGTCCGGAAAAATTTTAGGCGATATGGGTCCGGAGACCCGGGACCACTCGGAAGGCGTGGGCAATATATAACACACAAAAATATGGGATAGCGCGGAATTCTAGTTGTTTGGCCGAAAAACGCAAAGAATGAGGAACGATCATGGCGGGGCGGATACTATGGTTCCTTAGGTCGTATTTGATAGTCCGGAAAAATTTTAGGCGATAGGGGTCCGGAGGTCCCGGGACCACTCGGAAGGTGTGGGTTATAACACACAGAAATATGGGAGTTGGGCGGAATTCTAGTTGTTTGGCCAAAAAACGCAAAAAATGAGGAACGATCATGGCGGGGAGGATACTATGGTTCCTTAGGTCGTATTTGATAGTCCGGAAAAATTTTAGGCGATAGGGGTCCGGAGGTCCCGGGACCACTCGGAAAGTGTGGGCTATAACACACAAAAATATGGGAATCGCGCGGAATTCTAGTTGTTTGGCCGAAAAACGCAAAAAATGAGGAACGATCATGGCGGGGCGGATACTATGGTTCCTTAGGTCGTATTTGATAGTCCGGAAAAATATTAGGCGATAGGGGTCAGGAGGTCCCGGGACCACTCGAAAGGCGTGGGCTATAACACACAAAAATATGGTAATCGCGCGGAATTCTAGTTGTTTGGCCGAAAAACGCAAAAAATGAGGAACGATCATGGCGGGGAGGATACTATGGTTCCTTAGGTCGTATTTGATAGTCCGGAAAAATATTAGGCGATAGGGGTCAGGAGGTCCCGGGACCACTCGGAACGCGTGGGCTATAACACACAAAAATATGGGAATCGCGCGGAATTCTAGTTGTTTGGCCGAAAAATGCAAAAAATGAGGAACGATCATGGCGGGGTGGTTACTATGGTTCCTTAGGTCGTATTTGATGGCCCGGAAAATTTTAGGCGATCGGGGTCCACGGCTCCCGGGACCACTCGGAAGGCGTAAGCTATAGCACACTAAAATAAGCAAATCGCGCGGCGTTCTAGTTTTTTGGCCGAAAATTGCAAAGCATTTGGAAAGATCATGGTGGGGCGGTGACTATGGTACCTTAGGTCGTATTTGATAGTCCGGAAAATTTTTAGGCGATCGGGGTCCGCGGCTCCCCGGACCACTTGGAAGGCGTGGGTATACCACACGAAAATATGGGAATCGGGCGTAATTCTAGTTTTTTGGCCGAAAAATGCAAAAAATGAGAAACGATGATGGGGGGCGGCTACTATTGTTCCTTAGGTCGTATTTGATGGCCCGGAAAAATTTTAGGCGATCGGGGTCCGGGGGTCCCGGAACCACTTGGAAGGGTGAGCAATAGCACACAAAAATATTGTAATCGGGCGGAATTCTAGTTTTTTGGCCGAAAAACCCAACAAATGAAGAATGATCATGGCTGGGCGGTGACTAAAGTTCCTTAGGTCGTATTTGATAGTCCGGAAAAATTTTAGGCGATAGGGGTCCGGAGTTCCCTGGTTCACTTGGAAGGTGTGGGCTATAGGACACGAAAATATGGGAATCGCGCGGAATTCTAGTTTTTTGGCCGAAAAACGGAAAAAACAAGGAACGATCATGGCTGGGCGGTGACTATGGTTCCTTAGGTCTTATTTGATAGTCCGGAAAAATTTTAGGCGATATGGGTCCGGAGACCCGGGACCACTAGGAAGGCATGGGCTATAACACACAAAAATATGGGATAGCGCGGAATTCTAGTTGTTTGGCCGAAAAACGCAAAGAATGAGGAACGATCATGGCGGGGCGGATACTATGGTTCCTTAGGTCGTATTTGATAGTCCAGAAAAATTTTAGGCGATAGAGGTCCGGAGGTCCCGGGACCACTCGGAAGGTGTGGGCTATAACACACAAAAATATGGGAGTCGCGCGGAATTCTAGTTGTTTGGCCGAAAAACGCAAAAAATGAGGAACGATCATGGCGGGGAGGATACTATGGTTCCTTAGGTCGTATTTGATAGTCCGGAAAAATATTAGGCGATAGGGGTCAGGAGGTCCCGGGACCACTCGGAACGCGTGGGCTATAACACACAAAAATATGGGAATCGCGCGGAATTCTAGTTGTTTGGCCGAAAAATGCAAAAAATGAGGAACGATCATGGCGGGGTGGTTACTATGGTTCCTTAGGTCGTATTTGATGGCTCGGAAAATTTTAGGCGATCGGGGTCCACGGCTCCCGGGACCACTCGGAAGGCGCAAGCTATAACACACTAAAATATGCAAATCGTGTGGAGTTCTAGTTTTTTGGCCGAAAACTGCAAAGCATTTGGAACGATCATGGTAGGGCGGTGACTATGGTACCTTAGGTCGTATTTGATAGTCCGGAAAAATTTTAGGAAATCGGGGTCCGCGTCTCCCCGGACCACTTGGAAGGCATGGGTATAGCACACGAAAATATGGGAATCGGGCGTAATTCTAGTTTTTTGGCCGAAAAATGCAAAAAATGAGAAACGATGATGGCGGGGTGGTTACTATGGTTCCTTAGGTCGTATTTGACGGCCCGGAAAAATTTTAGGCGATCGGGGTCCGGGGGTCCCGTAACCACTTGGAAGGGTGGGCAATAGCACACAAAAATATTGTAATCGGGCGAAATTCTAGTTTTTTGGCCGAAAAACGCAACAAATGAGGAATGATCATGGCTGGGCGGTGACTATGGTTCCTTAGGTCGTATTTGATAGTCCGAAAAAATTTTAGGCGATAGGGGTCCGGAGTTCCCGGGTTCACTTGGAAGGCGTGGGCTATAGGACACGAAAATATGGGAATCGCGCGGAATTCTAGTTTTTTGGCCGAAAAATGGAAAAAACTAGGAACGATCATGGCTGGGCGGTGACTATGGTTCCTTAGGTCTTATTTGATAGTCCGGAAAAATTTTAGGCGATAGGGGTCCGGAGACCCGGGACCACTCGGAAGGCGTGGGCTACAACACACAAAAATATGGGATAGCGCGGAATTCTAGTTGTTTGGCCGAAAAACGCAAAAAATGAGGAACGATCATGGCGGGGCGGATACTATGGTTCCTTAGGTCGTATTTGATAGTCCGGAAAAATTTTAGGCGATAGGGGTCCGGAGGTCCCGGGACCACTCGGAAGGTGTGGGCTATAACACACAAAAATATGGGAGTCGCGCGGAATTCTAGTTGTTTGGCCGAAAAACGCAAAACATGAGGAACGATCATGGCGGGGCGGATACTATGGTTTATTAGGTCGTATTTGATAGTCCGGAAAAATATTAGGCGATAGGGGTCAGGAGGTCCTGGGACCACTCGGAAGGCGTGGGCTATAACACACAAAAATATGGGAATCGCGCGGAATTCTAGTTGTTTGGCCGAAAAATGCAAAAAGTGAGGAACGATCATGGCGGGGTGGTTACTATGGTTCCTTAGGTCGTATTTGATTGCCCAGAAAAATTTTAGGCGATCGGGGTTCGGGGTTCGGGGTTCCCGGGACCCCTTGGAAGGCGTGGGCTAAAGCACACGAAAATATGGAAATCGCGCGCAATTTTAGTTTTTTGGCTGAAAAATGCAAAAGACTAGGAACGATCATGGCGGGGCGGTGACTATGGTTCCTTAGGTCGTATTTGATAGTCTGGAAAATTTTTAGGCGATCGGGGTCCGCGGCTCCCCGGACCACTTGGAAGGCGTGGGTATACCACACGAAAATATGGGAATCGGGCGTAATTCTAGTTTTTTGGCCGAAAAATGCAAAAAATGAGAAACGATGATGGCGGGGCGGTTACTATGGTTCCTTAGGTCGTATTTGATGGCCCGGAAAAATTTTAGGCGATCGGGGTCCGGGGGTCCCGGAACCACTTGGAAGGGTGGGCAATAGCACACAAAAATATTGTAATCGGGCGGAATTCTAGTTTTTTGGCCGAAAAACCCAACAAATGAAGAATGATCGTGGCTGGGCGGTGACTATAGTTCCTTAGGTCGTATTTGATAGTCCGGAAAAATTTTAGGCGATAGGGGTCCGGAGTTCCCGGGTTCACTTGGAAGGCGTGGGCTATAGGACACGAAAATATGGGAATCGCGCGGAATTCTAGTTTTTTGGCCGAAAAACGGAAAAAACAAGGAACGATCATGGCTGGGCGGTGACTATGGTTCCTTAGGTCTTATTTGATAGTCCGGAAAAATTTTAGGCGATATGGGTCCGGAGACCCGGGACCACTAGGAAGGCATGGGCTATAACACACAAAAATATGGGATAGCGCGGAATTCTAGTTGTTTGGCCGAAAAACGCAAAGAATGAGGAACGATCATGGCGGGGCGGATACTATGGTTCCTTAGGTCGTATTTGATAGTCCAGAAAAATTTTAGGCGATAGAGGTCCGGAGGTCCCGGGACCACTCGGAAGGTGTGGGCTATAACACACAAAAATATGGGAGTCGCGCAGAATTCTAGTTGTTTGGCCGAAAAACGCAAAAAATGAGGAACGATCATGGCGGGGAGGATACTATGGTTCCTTAGGTCATATTTGATAGTCCGGAAAAATATTAGGCGATAGGGGTCAGGAGGTCCCGGGACCACTCGGAACGCGTGGGCTATAACACACAAAAATATGGGAATCGCGCGGAATTCTAGTTGTTTGGCCGAAAAATGCAAAAAATGAGGAACGATCATGGCGGGGTGGTTACTATGGTTCCTTAGGTCGTATTTGATGGCTCGGAAAATTTTAGGCGATCGGGGTCCACGGCTCCCGGGACCACTCGGAAGGCGCAAGCTATAACACACTAAAATATGCAAATCGTGTGGAGTTCTAGTTTTTTGGCCGAAAAATGCAATGCATTTGGAACGATCATGGTAGGGCGGTGACTATGGTACCTTAGGTCGTATTTGATAGTCCGGAAAAATTTTAGGAAATCGGGGTCCGCGTCTCCCCGGACCAATTGGAAGGCATGGGTATAGCACACGAAAATATGGGAATCGGGCGTAATTCTAGTTTTTTGGCCGAAAAATGCAAAAAATGAGAAACGATGAGGCGGGGTGGTTACTATGGTTCCTTAGGTCGTATTTGACGGCCCGGAAAAATTTTAGGCGATCGGGGTCCGGGGGTCCCGTAACCACTTGGAAGGGTGGGCAATAGCACACAAAAATATTGTAATCGGGCGGAATTCTAGTTTTTTGGCCGAAAAACGCAACAAATGAGGAATGATCATGGCTGGGCGGTGACTATGGTTCCTTAGGTCGTATTTGATAGTCCGGAAAAATTTTAGGCGATAGGGGTCCGGAGTTCCCGGGTTCACTTGGAAGGCGTGGGCTATAGGACATGAAAATATGGGAATCGCGCGGAATTCTAGTTTTTTGGCCGAAAAACGGAAAAAACTAGGAACGATCATGGCTGGGCGGTGACTATGGTTCCTTAGGTCTTATTTGATAGTCCGGAAAAATTTTAGGCGATAGGGGTCCGGAGACCCGGGACCACTCGGAAGGCGTGGGCTACAACACACAAAAATATGGGATAGCGCGGAATTCTAGTTGTTTGGCCGAAAAACGCAAAAAATGAGGAACGATCATGGCAGGGCGGATACTATGGTTCCTTAGGTCGTATTTGATAGTCCGGAAAAATTTTAGGCGATAGGGGTCCGGAGGTCCCGGGACCACTCGGAAGGTGTGGGCTATAACACACAAAAATATGGGAATCGCGCGGAATTCTAGTTGTTTGGCCGAAAAACGCAAAACATGAGGAACGATCATGGCGGGGCGGATACTATGGTTTATTAGGTCGTATTTGATAGTCCGGAAAAATATTAGGCGATAGGGGTCAGGAGGTCCTGGGACCACTCGGAAGGCGTGGGCTATAACACACAAAAATATGGGAATCGCGCGGAATTCTAGTTGTTTGGCCGAAAAATGCAAAAAGTGAGGAACGATCATGGCGGGGTGGTTACTATGGTTCCATAGGTCGTATTTGATGGCCCAGAAAATTTTTAGGCGATCGGGGTTCGGGGTTCCCGGGACCCCTTGGAAGGCGTGGGCTAAAGCACACGAAAATATGGAAATCGCGCGCAATTCTAGTTTTTTGGCTGAAAAATGCAAAAGACTAGGAACGATCATGGCGGGGCGGTGACTATGGTTCCTTAGGTCGTATTTGATAGTCTGAAAAATTTTTAGGCGATCCGGCTCCGGGGGGCCCGACCCACTCAGAAGGCGTGGGCGATAGCACACAAAAATATTATAATCGGGCGGAATTCTAGTTTTTTGGCCGAAAAATGCAACAAATGAGGAATGATCATGGCTGGGCGGTGACTATGGTTCCTTAGGTCGTATTTGATAGTCCGGGAAAATTTTAGGCGATAGGGGTCCGGAGTTCCCGGGTTCACTTGGAAGGCGTGGGCTATAGGACACGAAAATATGGGAATCGCGCGGAATTCTAGTTTTTTGGCCGAAAAACGGAAAAAAACTAGGAACGATCATGGCTGGGCGGTGACTATGGTTCCTTAGGTCTTATTTGATAGTCCGGAAAAATATTAGGCGATAGGGGTACAGATACCCGGGACCACTCGGAAGGCGTGGGCTATAACACACAAAATTATGGGATAGCACGGAATTCTAGTTGTTTGGCCGAATAACGCAAAATATGAGGAACGATCATGGCGGGGCGGATACTATGGTTCCTTAGGTCGTATTTGATAGTCCGGAAAAATTTTAGGCGACAGGGGTCCGGAGGTCCCGGGACCACTCGGAAGGTGTGGGCTATAACACACAAAAATATGGGAGTCGCGCGGAATTCTAGTTGTTTGGCCGAAAAACGCAAAAAATGAAGAACGATCATGGCGGGGCGGATACTATGGTTCCTTAGGTCGTATTTGATAGTCCGGAAAAATATTAGGCGATAGGGGTCAGGAGGTCCCGGGACCACTCGGAAGGCGTGGGCTATAACACACAAAAATATGGGTATCGCGCGGAATTCTAGTTGTTTGGCCGAAAAACGCAAAAAATGAGGAACGATCATGGCGGGGTGGTTACTAGGGTTCCTTAAGTCGTATATGATGGCCCGGAAAATTTTTAGGCGATCGGGGTTCGGGGTTCCCCGGGACCCCTTGGAAGGCGTGGGTTTAGCACAAGAAAATATGGAAATCGCGCGGAATTCTAGTGTTTTGGCTGAAAAATGCAAAAGACTAGGAACGATCATGGCGGGGCGGTGACTATGGTTCCTTAGGTCATATTTGATAGTCTGGAAAAATTTTAGGCGATCCGGCTCCGGGGGGCCCGACCCACTCTGAAGGCGTGGGCGATAACGAACAAAAATATGGGAATCGGGCGAAATTCTAGTTTTTTGGCCAAAAAATTCAAAAAATGAGGAACGATCATAGTGAGGCAGTGACTATGGTTCCTTAGGTCCTAATTGATAGCCCGAAAAAATTTTAGGCGATCCGAGTCCGGCGGCCCGGCCCACTCGGAAGGCGTAGGCAATAGCACACAAAAATATGGTAATCGAGCGAAATTATTGTTTTTCTGCCGAAAAACGAAATAAATGAGGAATGATCATGGCGGGGCGGTGACTATGGTTCCTTAGGTCATATTTGATGGCCCGGAAAATTTTAGGCGATCGGGGTCCACGGCTCCCGGGACCACTCAGAAGGCGTAAGCTATAGCACACTAAAATATGCAAATCACGCAGAGTTCTAGTTTTTTGGCCGAAAAATGCTAAGCATTTGGAACGATCATGGTGGGGCGGTGACTATGGTACCTTAGGTCGTATTTGATAGTCCGGAAAAATTTTAGGCGATCGGGGTCCGCAGCTCCCCGGACCACTTGGAAGGCGTGGGTATAGCACACGAAAATATGGGAATCGGGCGTAATTCTAGTTTTTTGGCCGAAAAATGCAAAAAATGAGAAACGATGATGGCGAGGAGGTTACTATGGTTCCTTAGGTCGTATTTGATGGCCCGGAATAATATTAGGCGATCGGGGTCCGGGGGTCCCGAAACCACTTGGAAGGGTGGGCAATAGCACACAAAAATATTGTAATTGGGCGGAATTCTAGTTTTTTGGCCGAAAAACGCAACAAATGAGGAATGATCATGGCTGGGCGGTGACTATGGTTCCTTAGGTCGTATTTGATAGACCGGAAAAATTTTAGGCGATAGGGGTATGGAGTTCCCGGGTTCACTTAGAAGGCGTGTGCTATAGGACACGAAATTATGGGAATCGCACGGAATTCTAGTTTTTTGGCCGAAAAACGGAAAAGAACTAGGAACGATCATGGCTGGGCGGTGACTATAGTTCCTTAGGTCTTATTTGATAGTCCAAAAAAATTTTAGGCGATAGGGGTCCGGAGACCCGGGACCTCTTGGAAGGCGTGGGCTATAACACACAAAAATATGGGATAGCGCGGAATTCTAGTTGTTTGGCCGAAAAACGCAAAAAATGAGGAACGATCATGGTGGGGCGGATACTATGGTTCCTTAGGTTGTATTTGACAGTCCGGAAAAATTTTAGGCGATAGGGTTCCGGAGGTCCTGGGACCACTCGAAAGGTGTGGGCTATAACACACAAAAATATGGGAATCGCGCGGAATTCTAGTTGTTTGGCCGAAAAACGCAAAAAATGAGGAACGATCATGGTGTGGCGGATACTATGGTTCCTTAGGTCGTATTTGATAGTCCGGAAAAATATTAGGCGATAGGGGTCAGGAGGTACCGGGACCACTAGGAAGGCGTGGGCTATAACACACAAAAATATGGGAATCGCGCAGAATTCTAGTTGTTTGGCCGAAATCGCAAAAAATGAAGAACGATCATGGCGGGGTGGTTACTATGGTTCCTTAGGTCGTATTTGATGGCCCAGAAAATTTTTAGGCGATAGGGGTTCGGGGTTCCCGGGACCCCTTGGAAGGCGTGGGCTAAAGCACACGAAAATATGGAAATCGCGCGGAATTCTAGTTTTTTGGCTGAAAAACGCAAAAGACTAGGAACGATCATGGTGGGGCAGTGACTATGGTTCCTTAGGTCGTATTTGATAGTCCGGAAAATTTTTAGGCGATCCGGCTCCGGGGGGCCCGACCCACTCGGAAGGCATGGGCGATAGCACACAAAAATATGGGAATCGGGCGAAATTCTAGTTTTTTGGCCAAAAAATGCAAAAAATGAGGAACGATCATGGCGAGGCAGTGACTATGGTTCCTTAGGTCCTAATTGATGGCCCGAAAAATTTTTAGGCGATCCGAGTCCGGCGGCCTAGCCCACTCGGAAGGCGTGGGCAATAGCACACAAAAATATGGTAATCGAGCGGAATTCTAGTTTTTTGGCCGAAAAATGCAATAAATGAGGAACGATCATGGCGGGGCAGTGACTATGGTTCCTTAGGTCGTATTTGATGGCCCGGAAAATTTTAGGCGATCGGGGTCCACGGCTCCCGGGACCACTCGGAAGGCGTAAGCTATAGCACACTAAAATAAGCAAATCGCGCGGAGTTCTAGTTTTTTGGCCGAAAAATGCAAAGCATTTGGAACGATCATGGTGGGGCGGTGACTATGGTACCTTAGGTCGTATTTGATAGTCCGGAAAAATTTTAGGCGATCGGGGTCCGCGGCTCCCCGGACCACTTGGAAGGCGTGGGTATAGCACACGAAAATATGGGAATCGGGCGTAATTCTAGTTTTTTGGCCGAAAAAAGCAAAAAATGAGAAGCGATGATGGCGGGGTGGTTACTATGGTTCTTTAGGTTGTATTTAAGGACCCGGAAAAATTTTAGGCGATCGGGGTCCGGGGGTCCCGTAACCACTTGGAAGGGTGGGCAATAGCACACAAAAATATTGTAATCGGGCGGAATTCTAGTTTTTTGGCCGAAAAATGCAACAAATGAGGAATGATCATGGCTGGGCGGTGACTATGGTTCCTTAGGTCGTATTTGATAGTTCGGAAAAATTTTAGGCGATATGGGTCCAGAGTTCCCGGCTTCACTTGGAAGGCGTGGGCTATAGGACACGAAAATATGGGAATCGCGCGGAATTCTAGTTTTTTGGCCGAAAAACGGAAAACACTAGGAACGATCATGGCTGGGCGGTGACTATGGTTCCTTAGGTCTTATTTGATAATCCAGAAAAATTTTAGGCGATAGGGGTCCGGAGACCCGGGACCACTCGGAAGGCGTGGGCTATAACACACAAAAATATGGGATAGCGCGGAATTCTAGTTGTTTGGCCGAAAAACGCAAAAGATGAGGAACGATCATGGCGGGGCGGATACTATGGTTCCTTAGGTCGTATTTGATAGTCCGGAAAAATTTTAGGCGATAGGGGTTCGGAGGTCCCGGGACCACTCGGAAGGTGTGGGCTATAACACACAAAAATATGGGAATCGCGCGGAATTCTAGTTGTTTGGCCGAAAAACGCAAAAAATGAGGAACGATCATGGCGGGGCGAATACTATGGTTCCTTAGGTAGTATTTGATAGTCCGGAAAAATATTAGGCGATAGGGGTCAGGAGGTCCCGGGAGCGCTCGGAAGGCGTGGGTTATAACACACAAAAATATGGGAATCGCGCGAAATTCTAGTTGTTTGGCCGAAAAACACAAACAATGAGGAACGATCATGGCGGGGTGGTTACTATGGTTCCTTAGGTCGTATTTTATGGCCCGGAAAATTTTAGGCGATCTGGGTCCACGTCTCCCGGGACCACTCGGAAGGCGCAAACTATAGCACACTAAAATATGCAAATCGCGCGGAGTTCTAGTTTTGTGGCCGAAAAATGCAAAGCATTTGGAATGATCATGGTGGGGCGGTGACTATGGTACCTTAGGTCGTATTTGATAGTCCGGAAAAATTTTAGGCGATCGGGGTCCGCGGCTCCCCGGACCACTTGAAAGGCGTGGGTATAGCACACGAAAATATGAGAATCGGGCATAATTCTAGTTTTTTGGCCGAAAAATGCAAAAAATAAGAAACGATGATGGCGGGGCGGTTACTATGGTTCCTTAGGTCGTATTTGACAGCCTGGAAAATTTTTAGGCGATCGGGGTCCGGGGGTCCCGGAACCACTTGGAAGGGTGGGCAATAAAACACAAAAATATTGTAATCGGGCGGAATTCTAGTTTTTTTGGCCGAAAAATGCAACAAATGAGGAATGATCATGGCTGGGCGGTGACTATGGTTCCTTAGGTGGTATTTGATAGTCCGGAAAAATTTTAGGCGATAGGGGTCCGGAGTTCCCGGGTTCACTTGGAAGGCGTGGGCTATAGGACACGAAAATATGGGAATCGCGCGGAATTATAGTTTTTTGGCCGAAAAACGGAAAAAACTAGGAACGATCATGGCTGGGCGGTGACTATGGTTCCTTAGGTCTTATTTGATAGTCCGGAAAAATTTTAGGCGATATGGGTCCGGAGACCCGGGACCACTCGGAAGGCGTGGGCTATAACACACAAAAATATGGGAATCGCGCGGAATTCTAGTTGTTTGGCCGAAAAACACAAAAAATGAGGAACGATCATGGCGGGGTGGATACTATGGTTCCTTAGGTCGTATTTGATAGTCCGGAAAAATATTAGGTGATAGGGGTCAGGAGGTCCCGGGACCACTCGGAAGGCGTGGGCTATAACACACAAAAATATGGGAATCGCGCGGAATTCTAGTTGTTTGGCCGAAAAATGCAAAAAATGATGAACGATCATGGCGGGGCGGATACTATGGTTCCTTAGGTCGTATTTGATAGTCCGAAAAAATATTAGGTGATAGGGGTCAGAAGGTCCCGGGACCACTCGAAAGGCGTGGGCTATAACACACAAAAATATGGGAATCGCGCGGAATTCTAGTTGTTTGGCCGAAAAATGCAAAAAATGAGGAACGATCATGGCGGGGTGGTTACTATGGTTCCTTAGGTCGTATTTGTTGGCCCGGAAAATTTTTAGGCGATCGGGGTTCGGGGTTCCCGGGACCCCTTGGAAGGCGTGGGCTAAAGCACACGAAAATATGGAAATCGCGCGGAATTCTAGTTTTTTGGCTGAAAAATGCAAAAGACTAGGAACGATCATGGCGGGGCGGTAACTATGGTTCCTTAGGTCGTATTTGATAGTCTGGAAAAATTTTAGGCGATCCGGCTCTGGGGGGCCCGACCCACTCGGAAAGCGTGGGCGATAGCACACAAAAATATTATAATCGGGCGGAATTCTAGTTTTTTGGCCGAAAAACGCACCAAATGAGGAATGATCATGGCTGGGCGGATACTATGGTTCCTTAGGTAGTATTTGATAGTCCGGAAAAATATTAGGCGATAGGGGTCAGGAGGTCCCGGGACCACTCGGAAGGCGTGGGTTATAACACACAAAAATATGGGAATCGCGCGGAATTCTAGTTGTTTGGCCGAAAAATGCAAAACATGAGGAACGATCATGGCGGGGTGGTTACTATGGTTCCTTAGGTCGTATTTTATGGCCCGAAAAATTTTAGGCGATCTGGGTCCACGTCTCCCGGGACCACTCGGAAGGCGTAAGCTATAGCACACTAAAATATGCAAATCGCGCGGAGTTCTAGTTTTGTGGCCGAAAAATGCAAAGCATTTGGAATGATCATGGTGGGGCAGTGACTATGGTACCTTAGGTCGTATTTGATAGTTCGGAAATATTTTAGGCGATCGGGGTCCGCGGCTCCCCGGACCACTTGTAAGGCGTGGGTATAGCACACGAAAATATGAGAATCGGGCGTAATTCTAGTTTTTTGGCCGAAAAATGCAAAAAATAAGAAACGATGATGACGGGGCAGTTACTATTGTTCCTTAGGTCGTATTTGACGGCCTGAAAAAATTTTAGGCGATCGGGGTCCGGGGGTCCCGGAACCACTTGGAAGGGTGGGCAATAACACACAAAAATATTGTAATCGGGCGGAATTCTAGTTTTTTGGCCGAAAAATGCAACAAATGAGGAATGATCATGGCTGGGCGGTAACTATGGTTCCTTAGGTGGTATTTGATAGTCCGGAAAAATTTTAGGCGATAGGGGTCCGGAGTTCCCGGGTTCACTTGGAAGGCGTGGGCTATAGCACACAAAAATATGGGAATCGTGCGGAATTCTAGTTGTTTGGGCGAAAAACGCAAAAAATGAGGAACGATCATGGCGGGGCGGATACTATGGTTACTTAGGTAGTATGTGATAGTCCGGAAAAATTTTAGGCGATAGGGGTCCGGAGACCCGGGACCACTCGGAAGGCGTGGGCTATAACACACAAAAATATGGGATAGCGCGAAATTCTAGTTGTTTGGCCGAAAAACGCAAAAGATGAGGAACGATCATGGCGGGGCGGATACTATGGTTCCTTAGGTCGTATTTGATTGTCCGGAAAAATTTTAGGCGATAGGGGTTCGGAGGTCCCGGGACCACTCGGAAGGTGTGGGCTATAACACACAAAAATATGGGAATCGCGCGGAATTCTAGTTGTTTGGCCGAAAAACGCAAAAAATGAGGAACGATCATGGCGGGGTGGATACTATGGTTCCTTAGGTCGTATTTGATAGTCCGGAAAAATATTAGGTGATAGGGGTCAGGAGGTCCCGGGACCACTCGGAAGGCGTGGGCTATAACACACAAAAATATGGGAATCGCGCGGAATTCTAGTTGTTTGGCCGAAAAATGCAAAAAATGATGAACGATCATGGCGGGGCGGATACTATGGTTCCTTAGGTCGTATTTGATAGTCCGGAAAAATATTAGGTGATAGGGGTCAGGAGGTCCCGGGACCACTCGGAAGGCGTGGGCTATAACACACAAAAATATGGGAATCGCGCGGAATTCTAGTTGTTTGGCCGAAAAATGCAAAAAATGAGGAACGATCATGGCGGGGTGGTTACTATGGTTCCTTAGGTCGTATTTGTTGGCCCGGAAAATTTTTAGGCGATCGGGGTTCGGGGTTCCCGGGACCCCTTGGAAGGCGTGGGCTAAAGCACACGAAAATATGGAAATCGCGCGGAATTCTAGTTTTTTGGCTGAAAAACGCAAAAGACTAGGAACGATCATGGCGGGGCGGTAACTATGGTTCCTTAGGTCGTATTTGATAGTCTGGAAAAATTTTAGGCGATCCGGCTCCGGGGGGCCCGACCCACTCGGAAGGCGTGGGCGATAGCACATAAAAATATTATAATCGGGCGGAATTCTAGTTTTTTGGCCGAAAAACGCAACAAATGAGGAATGATCATGGCTGGGCGGATACTATGGTTCCTTAAGTAGTATTTGATAGTCCGGAAAAATATTAGGCGATAGGGGTCAGGAGGTCCCGGGACCACTCGGAAGGCGTGGGTTATAACACACAAAAATATGGGAATCGCGCGGAATTCTAGTTGTTTGGCCGAAAAACGCAAAACATGAGGAACGATCATGGCGGGGTGGTTACTATGGTTCCTTAGGTCGTATTTTATGGCCCAAAAAATTTTAGGCGATCTGGGTCCACGTCTCCCGGGACCACTCGGAAGGCGTATGCTGCACACTAAAATATGCAAATCGCGCGGAGTTCTAGTTTTGTGGCCGAAAAATGCAAAGCATTTGGAATGATCATGGTGGGGCAGTGACTATGGTACCTTAGGTCGTATTTGATAGTTCGGAAAAATTTTAGGCGATCGGGGTCCGCGGCTCCCCGGACCACTTGGAAGGCGTGGGTATAGCACACGAAAATATGAGAATCGGGCGTAATTCTAGTTTTTTGGCCGAAAAATGCAAAAAATAAGAAACGATGATGGCGGGGCGGTTACTATGGTTCCTTAGGTCGTATTTGACGGCCTGGAAAAATTTTAGGCGATCGGGGTCCGGGGGTCCCGGAACCACTTGGAAGGGTGGGCAATAACACACAAAAATATTGTAATCGGGTGGAATTCTAGTTTATTGGCCGAAAAATGCAACAAATGAGGAATGATCATGGCTGGGCGGTGACTATGGTTCCTTAGGTGGTATTTGATAGTCCGGAAAAATTTTAGGCGATAGGGGTCCGGAGTTCCCGGGTTCACTTGGAAGGCGTGGGCTATAGCAAACAAAAATATGGGAATCGCGCGGAATTCTAGTTGTTTGGCCGAAAAACGCAAAAAATGAGGAACGATCATGGCGGGGCGGATACTATGGTTCCTTAGGTAGTATGTGATAGTCCGGAAAAATTTTAGGCGATAGGGGTCCGGAGACCCGGGACCACTCGGAAGGCGTGGGCTATAACACACAAAAATATGGGATAGCGCGGAATTCTAGTTGTTTGGCCGAAAAACGCAAAAGATGAGGAACGATCATGGCGGGGCGGATACTATGGTTCCTTAGGTCGTATTTGATTGTCCGGAAAAATTTTAGGCGATAGGGGTTCGGAGGTCCCGGGACCACTCGGAAGGTGTGGGCTATAACACACAAAAATATGGGAATCGCGCGGAATTCTAGTTGTTTGGCCGAAAAACGCAAAAAATGAGGAACGATCATGGCGGGGTGGATACTATGGTTCCTTAGGTCGTATTTGATAGTCCGGAAAAATATTAGGTGATAGGGGTCAGGAGGTCCCGGGACCACTCGGAAGGCGTGGGCTATAACACACAAAAATATGGGAATCGCGCGGAATTCTAGTTGTTTGGCCGAAAAATGCAAAAAATGATGAACGATCATGGCGGGGCGGATACTATGGTTCCTTAGGTCGTATTTGATAGTCCAGAAAAATATTAGGTGATAGGGGTCAGGAGGTCCCGGGACCACTCGGAAGGCGTGGGCTATAACACACAAAAATATGGGAATCGCGCGGAATTCTAGTTGTTTGGCCGAAAAATGCAAAAAATGAGGAACGATCATGGCGGGGTGGTTACTATGGTTCCTTAGGTCGTATTTGTTGGCCCGGAAAATTTTTAGGCGATCGGGGTTCGGGGTTCCCGGGACCCCTTGGAAGGCGTGGGCTAAAGCACACGAAAATATGGAAATCGCGCGAAATTCTAGTTTTTTGGCTGAAAAACGCAAAAGACTAGGAACGATCATGGCGGGGCGGTGACTATGGTTCCTTAGGTCGTATTTGATAGTCTGGAAAAATTTTAGGCGATCCGGCTCCGGGGGGCCCGACCCACTCGGAAGGCGTGGGCGATAGCACACAAAAATATTATAATCGGGCGGAATTCTAGTTTTTTGGCCGAAAAACGCAACAAATGAGGAATGATCATGGCTGGGCGGATACTATGGTTCCTTAAGTAGTATTTGATAGTCCGGAAAAATATTAGGCGATAGGGGTCAGGAGGTCCCGGGACCACTCGGAAGGCGTGGGTTATAACACACAAAAATATGGGAATCGCGCGGAATTCTAGTTGTTTGGCCGAAAAACGCAAAACATGAGGAACGATCATGGCGGGGTGGTTACTATGGTTCCTTAGGTCGTATTTTATGGCCCAAAAAATTTTAGGCGATCTGGGTCCACGTCTCCCGGGACCACTCGGAAGGCGTATGCTATAGCACACTAAAATATGCAAATCGCGCGGAGTTCTAGTTTTGTGGCCGAAAAATGCAAAGCATTTGGAATGATCATGGTGGGGCAGTGACTATGGTACCTTAGGTCGTATTTGATAGTTCGGAAAAATTTTAGGCGATCGGGGTCCGCGGCTCCCCGGACCACTTGGAAGGCGTGGGTATAGCACACGAAAATATGAGAATCGGGCGTAATTCTAGTTTTTTGGCCGAAAAATGCAAAAAATAAGAAACGATGATGGCGGGGCGGTTACTATGGTTCCTTAGGTCGTATTTGACGGCCTGGAAAAATTTTAGGCGATCGGGGTCCGGGGGTCCCGGAACCACTTGGAAGGGTGGGCAATAACACACAAAAATATTGTAATCGGGTGGAATTCTAGTTTATTGGCCGAAAAATGCAACAAATGAGGAATGATCATGGCTGGGCGGTGACTATGGTTCCTTAGGTGGTATTTGATAGTCCGGAAAAAATTTTAGGCGATAGGGGTCCGGAGTTCCCGGGTTCACTTGGAAGGCGTGGGCTATAGCACACAAAAATATGGGAATCGCGCGGAATTCTAGTTGTTTGGCCGAAAAACGCAAAAAATGAGGAACGATCATGGCGGGGCGGATACTATGGTTCCTTAGGTAGTATGTGATAGTCCGGAAAAATTTTAGGCGATAGGGGTCCGGAGACCCGGGACCACTCGGAAGGCGTGGGCTATAACACACAAAAATATGGGATAGCGCGGAATTCTAGTTGTTTGGCCTAAAAACGCAAAAGATGAGGAACGATCATGGCGGGGCGGATACTATGGTTCCTTAGGTCGTATTTGATTGTCCGGAAAAATTTTAGGCGATAGGGGTTCGGAGGTCCCGGGACCACTCGGAAGGTGTGGGCTATAACAAACAAAAATATGGGAATCGCGCGGAATTCTAGTTGTTTGGCCGAAAAATGCAAAAAATGAGGAACGATCATGGCGGGGTGGATACTATGGTTCCTTAGGTCGTATTTGATAGTCCGGAAAAATATTAGGTGATAGGGGTCAGGAGGTCCCGGGACCACTCGAAAGGCGTGGGCTATAACACACAAAAATATGGGAATCGCGCGGAATTCTAGTTGTTTGGCCGAAAAATGCAAAAAATGATGAACGATCATGGCGGGGCGGATACTATGGTTCCTTAGGTCGTATTTGATAGTCCGGAAAAATATTAGGTGATAGGGGTCAGGAGGTCCCGGGACCACTCGGAAGGCGTGGGCTATAACACACAAAAATATGGGAATCGCGCGGAATTCTAGTTGTTTGGCCGAAAAATGCAAAAAATGAGGAACGATCATGGCGGGGTGGTTACTATGGTTCCTTAGGTCGTATTTGTTGGCCCGGAAAATTTTTAGGCGATCGGGGTTCGGGGTTCCCGGGACCCCTTGGAAGGCGTGGGCTAAAGCACACGAAAATATGGAAATCGCGCGGAATTCTAGTTTTTTGGCTTAAAAAACGCAAAATACTAGGAACGATCATGGCGGGGCGGTAACTATGGTTCCTTAGGTCGTATTTGATAGTCTGGAAAAATTTTAGGCGATCCGGCTCCGGGGGGCCCGACCAACTCGGAAGGCGTGGGCGATAGCACACAAAAATGTTGTAATCGGGCAGAATTCTAGTTTTTTGGCCGAAAAACGCAACAAATGAGGAATGATCATGGCTGGGCGGATACTATGGTTCCTTAGGTAGTATTTGATAGTCCGGAAAAATATTAGGCGATAGGGGTCAGGAGGTCCCGGGACCACTCGGAAGGCGTGGGTTATAACACACAAAAATATGGGAATCGCGCGGAATTCTAGTTGTTTGGCCGAAAAATGCAAAACATGAGGAACGATCATGGCGGGGTGGTTACTATGGTTCCTTAGGTCGTATTTTATGGCCCGGAAAATTTTAGGCGATCTGGGTCCACGTCTCCCGGGACCACTCGGAAGGCGTAAGCTATAGCACACTAAAATATGCAAATCGCGCGGAGTTCTAGTTTTGTGGCCAAAAAATGCAAAGCATTTGGAATGATCATGGTGGGGCGGTGACTATGGTACCTTAGGTCGTATTTGATAGTCCGGAAAAATTTTAGGCGATCGGGGTCCGCGGCTCCCCGGACCACTTGGAAGGCGTGGGTATAGCACACGAAAATATGAGAATCGGGCGTAATTCTAGTTTTTTGGCCGAAAAATGCAAAAAATAAGAAACGATGATGGCGGGGCGATTACTATGGTTCCTTAGGTCGTATTTGACGGCCTGGAAAAATTTTAGGCGATCGGGGTCCGGGGGTCCCGGAACCACTTGGAAGGGTGGGCAATAACACACAAAAATATTGTAATCGGGCGGAATTCTAGTTTTTTGGCCGAAAAATGCAACAAATGAGGAATGATCATGGCTGGGCGGTGACTATGGTTCCTTAGGTGGTATTTGATAGTCCGGAAAAATTTTAGGCGATAGGGGTCCGGAGTTCCCGGGTTGACTTGGAAGGCGTGGGCTATAGCACACAAAAATATGGGAATCGCGCGGAATTCTAGTTGTTTGGCCGAAAAACGCAAAAAATGAGGAACGATCATGGCGGGGCGGATACTATGGTTCCTTAGGTAGTATTTGATAGTCCGGAAAAATATTAGGCGATAGGGGTCAGGAGGTCCCGGGACCACTCGGAAGGCGTGGGTTATAACACACAAAAATATGGGAATCGCGCGGAATTCTAGTTGTTTGGCCGAAAAACGCAAAACATGAGGAACGATCATGGCGGGGTGGTTACTATGGTTCCTTAGGTCGTATTTTATGGCCCGGAAAATTTTAGGCGATCTGGGTCCACGTCTCCAGGGACCACTCGGAAGGCGTAAGCTATAGCACACTAAAATATGCAAATCACGCGGAGTTCTAGTTTTGTGGCCGAAAAATGCAAAGCATTTGGAATGATCATGGTGGGGCGGTGACTATGGTACCTTAGGTCGTATTTGATAGTCCGGAAAAATTTTAGGCGATCGGGGTCCGCGGCTCCCCGGACCACTTGGAAGGCGTGGGTATAGCACACGAAAATATGAGAATCGGGCGTAATTCTAATTTTTTGGGCGAAAAATGCAAAAAATAAGAAACGATGATGGCGGGGCGGTTACTATGGGTCCTTAGGTCGACGGCCTGAAAAATTTTTAGGCGATCGGGGTCCGGGGGTCCCGGAACCACTTGGAAGGGTGGGCAATAACACACAAAAATATTGTAATCGAGCGGAATTCTAGTTTTTTGGCCGAAAAATGCAACAAATGAGGAATGATCATGGCTGGGCGGTGACTATGATTCCTTAGGTGGTATTTGATAGTCCGGAAAAATTTTAGGCGATAGGGGTCCGGAGTTCCCGGGTTCACTTGGAAGGCGTGGGCTATAGGACACGAAAATATGGGAATCGCGCGGAATTCTAGTTTTTTGGCCGAAAAACGGAAAAAACTAGGAACGATCATGGCTGGGCGGTGACTATGGTTCCTTAGGTCTTATTTGATAGTCCGGAAAAATTTTAGGCAAAATGGGTCCGGAGACCCGGGACCACTCGGAAGGCGTGGGCTATAACACACAAAAATATGGGAATCGCGCGGAATTCTAGTTGTTTGGCCGAAAAACGCAAAAAATGAGGAACGATCATGGCGGGGCAGATAATATGGTTCCTTAGGTCATATTTGATAGTCCGGAAAAATTTTAGGCGATAGGGGTACGGAGGTCCCCGGGACCACTCGGAAGGTGTGGGCTATAACACACAAAAATATGGGAGTCGCGCGGAATTCTAGTTGTTTGGCCGAAAAATGCAAAAAATGAGGAACGATCATGGCGGGGCGGATACTATGGTTCCTTAGGTCGTATTTGTTGGCCCGGAAAATTTTTAGGCGATCGGGGTTCGGGGTTCCCGGGACCCCTTGGAAGGCGTGGGCTAAAGCACACGAAAATATGGAAATCGTGCGGAATTCTAGTTTTTTGGCTGAAAAACGCAATAGACTAGGAACGATCATGGCGGGGCGGTAACTATGGTTCCTTAGGTCGTATTTGATAGTCTGGAAAAATTTTAGACGATCCGGCTCCGGGGGGCCCGACCCACTCGGAAGGCGTGGGCGATAGCACACAAAAATATTGTAATCGGGCGGAATTCTAGTTTTTTGGCCGAAACACGCAACAAATGAGGAATGATCATGGCTGGGCGGTGACTATGGTTCCTTAGGTCGTATTTGATAGTCCGGAAAAATTTTAGGCGATAGGGGTCCGGAGTTCCCGGGTTCACTTGGAAGGCGTGGGCTATAGGTCACGAAAATATGGGAATCGCGCGGAATTCTAGTTTTTTGGCCGAAAAATGGAAATAAATTAGGAACGATCATGGCTGGGCGGTGACTATGGTTCCTTAGGTCTTATTTGATAGTCCGGAAAAATTTTAGGCGATAGGGGTACGGAGACCCGGGACCACTCGGAAGGCGTGGGCTATAACACACAAAAATATGGGATAGCACGGAATTCTAGTTGTTTGGCCGAAAAACGCAAAAAATGAGGAATGATCTTGGCGGGGCAGATACTATGGTTCCTTAGGTCGTATTTGATAGTCCGTAAAAATATTAGGCGATAGGGGTCAGGAGGTCCCGGGACCACTCGGAAGGCGTGGGCTATAACACACAAAAATATGGGAATCGCGCGGAATTCTAGTTGTTTGGCCGAAAAACGCAAAAAATGAGGAACGATCATGGCGGGGTGGTTACTATGGTTCCTTAGGTCGTATTTGATGGCCCGGAAAATTTTTAGGCGATCAGGGTTCGGGGTTCCCGGGACCCCTTGGAAGGCGTGGGCTAAAGCACACGAAAATATTTAAATCGCGCAGAATTCTAGTTTTTTGGCTGAAAACGCAAAAGACTAGGAACGATCATGGAGGGGCGGTGACTATGGTTCCTTAGGTCGTATTTGATAGTCTGGAAAAATTTTAGGCTATCCGGCTCCGGGGGGCCCGACCCACTCGGAAGGCGTGGGCGATAGCACACAAAAATATGGAAATCGGGCGAAATTCTAGTTTTTTTGCCAAAAAATTCAAAAAATAAGGAACGATCATGGCGAGGTAGTGACTATGGTTCCTTAGGTCCTAATTGATGGCCCGAAAAACTTTTAGGCGATCCGAGTCCGGCGGCCCGGCCCACTCGAAAGGCGTGGGCAATAGCTCACAAAAATATGGTAATCGAGCGGAATTATAGTTTTTTTGCCAAAAAACGCAATAAATGAGGAACGATCATGGCGGGGCGGTGACTATGGTTCCATAGGTCGTATTTGATGGCCCGGAAAATTTTAGGCGATCGGGGTCCACGGCTCCCGGGACCACTCGGAAGGCGTAAGCTATAGCACACTAAAATATGCAAATCGCGCGGAGTTCTAGTTTTTTGGCCGAAAAATGCAAAGCATTTGGAATGATCATGGTGGGGCGGTGACTATGGTACCTTAGGTCGTATTTGATAGTCCGGAAAAATTTTAGGCGATCGGGGTCCGCGGCTCCCCGGACCACTTGGAAGGCGTGGGTATAACACACGAAAATATGGGAATCAGGCGTAATTCTAGTTTTTTGGCCGAAAAATGCCAAAAATGAGAAACGATGATGGCGGGGCGGTTACTATGATTCCTTAGGTCGTATTTGACGGCCCAGAAAAATTTTAGGCGATCGGGGTCCGGGGGTCCCGGAACCACTTGGAAGGGTGGGCAATAGCACACAAAAATATTGTAATCGGGCGGAATTCTAGTTTTTTGGCCGAAAAACGCAACAAATGAGGAATGATCATGGCTGGACAGTGACTATGGTTCCTTAGGTCGTATTTGATAGACCGGAAAATTTTTTGGCGATAGGGGTATGGAGTTCCCGGGTTCACTTAGAAGGCGTGGGCTATAGGACACGAAAATATGGGAATCGCGCGGAATTCTAGTTTTTTGGCCGAAAAACGGAAAAGAACTAGGAACGATCATGGCTGGGCGGTGACTATGGTTCCTTAGGTATTATTTGATAGTCCGGAAAAATTTTAGGCGATAGGGGTCCGGAGACCCGGGACCACTCGGAAGGCATGGGCTATAACACACAAAAATATGGGATAGCGCGGAATTCTAGGTGTTTAGCCGAAAAACGCAAAAAATGAGGAACGATCATGGCGGGGCGGATACTATGGTTCCTTAGGTCGTATTTGAAAGTCCGGAAAATTTTTAGGCGATAGGGGTCCGGAGGTCCCGGGACCACTCGGAAGGTGTGGGCTATAACACACAAAAATATGGGAATCGCGCGGAATTCTAGTTGTTTGGCCGAAAAACGCAAAAAATGAGAAATGATCATGGCATGGCGGATACTATGGTTCCTTAGGTCATATTTGATAGTCCGGAAAAATATTAGGCGATAGGGGTTAGGAGGTCCCGGGACCACTCGGAAGGCGTGGCCTATAACACACAAAAATATGGGAATCGCGCGGAATTCAGGTTGTTCGGCAGAAAAACGCAAAAAATGAAGAACGATCATGGCGGGGTTGTTACTATGGTTCCTAAGGTCGTATTTGATGGCCCGGAAAATTTTTAGGTGATCGGGGTTCGGGGTACCCGGGACCTCTTACAAGGTGTGGGCTAAAGCACACAAAAATATGGAAATCTTGCGGAATTCTAGTTTTTTGGCTGAAAAACGCAAAAGACTAGTAACGATCATGGCGGGGCGGTGACTATGGTTCCTTAGGTCGTATTTGATAGTTCGGTAAATTTTTAGGCGATCCGGCTCCGGGGGGCCCGACCCACTCGGAAGGCGTGGGCGATAGCACACAAAAATATGGAAATCGGGCGAAATTCTAGTTTTTTGGCCAAAAAATGCAAAAATTGAGGAACGATCATGGCGAGGCAGTGACTATGGTTCCTTAGGTCCTAATTGATGGCCCGAAAATTTTTTAGGCGATCCGAGTCCGGCGGCCTGGCCCACTCGGAAGGCGTGGGCAATAGCACACAAAAATATGGTAATCGAGCGGAATTCTAGTTTTTTGGCCGAAAAACGCAATAAATGAGGAACGATCATGGCGGGGCAGTGACTATGGTTCCTTAGGTCATATTTTATGGCCCGAAAAATTTTAGGCGATCGGGGTCCACGGCTCCCGGGACCACTCGGAAGGCGTAAGCTATAGCACACTAAAATAAGCAAATCGCACGGAGTTCTAGTTTTTTGGCCGAAAAATGCAAAGCATTTGGAACGATCATGGTGGGGCGGTGACTATGGTACCTTAGGTCGTATTTGATAGTCCGGAAAAATTTTAGGCGATCGGGGTCCGCGGCTCCCCGGACCACTTGGAAGGCGTGAGTATAGCACACGAAAATATGGGAATCGGGCGTAATTCTAGTTTTTTGGCAGAAAAATGCAAAAAATGAGAAACGATGATGGCGGGGTGGTTACTATGGTTCCTTAGGTCGTATTTAAGGACCCGGAAAAATTTTAGGCGATCGGGGTCCGGGGGTCCCGTAACCACTTGGAAGGGTGGGCAATAGCACACAAAAATATTGTAATCGGGCGGAATTCTAGTTTTTTGGCCGAAAAATGCAACAAACGAGGAATGATCATGGCTGGGCGGTGACTATGGTTCCTTAGGTCGTATTTGATAGTCCGGAAAAAATTTAGGCGATAGGGGTCCAGAGTTCCCGGCTTCACTTGGAAGGCGTGGGCTATAGGATACGAAAATATGGGAATCGCGCGGAATTCTAGTTTTTTATCCGAAAAACGAAAAAAACTAGGAACGATCATGGCTGGGCGGTGACTATGGTTCCTTAGGTCTTATTTGATAGTCCGGAAAAATTTTAGGCGATAGGGGTCCGGAGACCCGGGACCACTCGGAAGGCGTGGGCTATAACACACAAAAATATGGATAGCGCGGAATTCTAGTTGTTTGGCCGAAAAATGCAAAAAATGAGAAACGATCATGGCGGGGCGGATACTATGGTTCCTTAGGTCGTATTTGATAGTCCGGAAAAATTTTAGGCGATAGGGGTCCGGAGGTCCCGGGACCACTCAGAAGGTGTGGAAATCGCGCGGAATTCTAGTTGTTTGGCCGAAAAATGCAAAAAATGAGGAACGATCATGGCGTGGCGGATACTATGGTTCCTTAGGTCATATTTGATAGTCCGGAAAAATATTAGGCGATAGGGGTCAGGAGGTCCCGGGACCACTCGGAAGGTGTGGGCTGTAACACACAAAAATATGGGAATCGCGCGGAATTCTAGCTGTTTGGCCAAAAAATGCAAAAAATGAGGAACGATCATGGCGGGGTGGTTAGTATGGTTCCTTAGGTCGTATTTGATGGCCCGTAAAATTTTTAGGCGATCGTGGTTCGGGGTTCCAGGGACCCCTTGGAAGGCATGGGCTAAAGCACACGAAAATATGGAAATCGCGCGGAATTCTAGTTTTTTGGCTGAAAAATGCAAATGACTAGGAACGATCATGGCGGGGCGGTGACTATGGTTCCTTAGGTCATATTTGATAGTTCGGAAAATTTTTAGGCGATCCGGCTCCGGGGGGCCCAACCCACTCGGAAGGCGTGGGCGATAGCACACAAAAATATGAGAATCGGGCGGAATTCTAGTTTTTTGGCCAAACAATGAGGAACGATCATGGCGAGGTGGTGACTATGGTTCCTTAGGTCCTAATTGATGGCCCGGAAAATTTTAGGCGATCCGGGTCCATGGCTCCCGGGACCACTCGGAAGGCGTAAGCAATAGCACACTAAAATAAGCAAATCGCGCGGAGTTCAAGTTTTTTAGCCGAAAAATGCAAAGCATTTGGAGCGATCATGGTGGGGCGGTGACTATGGTAGCTTAGGTCGTATTTGATAGTCCGGAAAAACTTTAGGCGATCGGGGTCTGCGGCTCCCCGAACCACTTGGAAGGCGTGGGTATAGCACACGAAAATATGGGAATCGGGCGTAATTCTAGTTTTTTGGCCGAAAAATGCAAAAAATGAGAAACGATGATGGCGGTGCGGTTACTATGGTTCCTTAGGTCGTATTTGACGGCCCGGAAAAATTTTAAGCGATCGGGGTCCGGGGGTCCTGGAACCACTTGGAAGGGTGGGCAATAGCACACAAAAATATTGTAATTGGGCGGAATTCTAGTTTCTTGGCCGAAAAACACAACAAATGAGGAATGATCATGGCTGGGCGGTGACTATGGATCCTTAGGTCGTATTTGATAGTCCAGAAAATTTTTAGGCGATCCGGCTCCGGGGGGGCCGACCCACTAGGAAGGCGTGGGCGATAGCACACAAAAATATGGGAATCGGGCGGAATTCTAGTTTTTTTGCCAAAAAATGAGGAACGATCATGGAGAGACGGTGACTATGGTTCCTTAGATCCTAATTGATGGCCCGAAAAATTTTTAGGCGATCCGAGTCCGACGGCCCGGCCCACTCGGAAGGCGTGGGCAATAGCACACAAAAATATGGTAATCGAGTGGAATTCTAGTTTTTTGGCCGTAAAACGCAATAAATGAGGAACGATCATGGCAGGGCAGTGACTATGTTTCCTTAGGTCGTATTAGATGGCCTGGAAAATTTTAGGCGATCGGGGTCCACGGCTCTCGGGACCACCCGGAAGGCGTAAGCTATAGCACACTAAAATATGCAAATCGCGCGGAGTTCAAGTTTTTTAGCCGAATAATGCAAAGCATTTAGAACGATCATGGTGGGGCGGTGACTATGGTAACTTAGGTCGTATTTGATAGTCCGGAAAAATTTTAGGCGATCAGGGTCCGCGGCTCCCCGAACCACTTGGACGGCGTGGGTATAGCACACGAAAATATGGGAATCGGGCGAATTCTAGTTTTTGGACCTAAAAATGCAAAAAATGAGAAAGGATGATGGCGGGGCGGTAACTATGGTTCCTTAGGTCGTATTTGATAGTCTGGAAAAATTTTAGACGATCCGGCTCCGGGGGGCCCGACCCACTCGGAAGGCGTGGGCGATAGCACACAAAAATATTGTAATCGGGCGGAATTCTAGTTTTTTGGCCGAAACACGCAACAAATGAGGAATGATCATGGCTGGGCGGTGACTATGGTTCCTTAGGTCGTATTTGATAGTCCAGAAAAATTTTAGGCGATAGGGGTCCGGAGTTCCCGAGTCACTTGGAAGGCGTGGGCTATAGGACACGAAAATATGGGAATCGCGCGGAATTCTAGTTTTTGGCCGAAAAACGGAAAAAACTAGGAACGATCATGGCTGGGCGGTGACTATGGTTCCTTAGGTCTTATTTGATAGTCTGGAAAAATTTTAGGCGATAGGGGTCCGGAGACCCGGGACCACTCGGAAGGCGTGGGCTATAACACACAAAAATATGGGATAGCGCGAAATTCTAGTTGTTTGGCCGAAAAACGCAAAAAATAAGGAACGATCATGGCGGGGCGGATACTATGGTTCCTTAGGTCGTATTTGATAGTCCGGAAAAATTTTAGGCGATAGGGGTCCGGGGGTCCCGGGACCACTCGGAAGGTGTGGGCTATAACACACAAAAATATGGGAATCGCGCGGAATTCTAGTTGATTGGCCGAAAAACGCAAAACATGAGGAACGATCATGGCGGGGCGGATACTATGGTTCCTTAGGTCGTATTTGATAGTCCGGAAAAATATTAGGCGATGGGGGTCAGGAAGTCCCGGGACCACTCGGAAGGCGTGGGCTATAACACATAAAAATATGGGAATCGCGCGAAATTCTAGTTGTTTGGCCGAAAAACGCAAAAAATGAGGAACGATCATGGCGGGGTGGTTACTATGGTTCCTTAGGTCGTATTTGATGGCCCGAAAAATTTTTAGGCGATCGGGGTTCGGGGTTCCCGGGACCCCTTGGAAGGCGTGGGCTAAAGCACACGAAAATATGGAAATCGCGCGGAATTCTAGTTTTTTGGCTGAAAAATACAAAAGACTAGGAACGATCATGGCGGGGTGGTGACTATGGTTCCTTAGGTCATATTCTATAGTCCGGAAATTTTTAGGAGATCTGGCTCTGGGGCCCCGACCCACTCGGAAGGCGTGGGCGATAGCACACAAAAATATGGGAATCGGGCGGAATTCTAGTTTTTTGGCCAAAAAATGCAAAAAATGAGGAACGATCATGGCGAGGCGGTGACTATGGTTCCTTTGGTCCTAATTGATGGCCCGAAAACTTTTTAGGCGATCCGAGTCCTGCGGCCCGGGCCACTCGGAAGGCGTGGGCAATAGCACACAAAAATATGGTAATCGAGCGGAATTCTAGTTTTTTGGCCGAAAAACGCAATAAATGAGGAACGATAATGGCGGGGCGGTGACTATGGTTCCTTAGGTCGTATTTTATGGCCCGGAATATTTTAGGCGATCGGGGTCCACGGCTCCCGGGACCACTCGGAAGGCGTAAGATATAGCACACTAAAATATGCAAATAGCGCGGAGTTCTAGTTTTTTGGCCGAAAAATGCAAAGCATTTGGAACGATCATGGTGGGGCGGTGACTATGGTACCTTAGGTCGTATTTGATAGTCCGGAAAAATTTTAGGCGATCGGGGTCCGCGGCTCCCCGAACCACTTGGAAGGCGTTGGTATAGCACACGAAAATATGGGAATCGGGCGAAATTCTAATTCTTTGGCCGTAAAACGCAAAAAATGAGGAATGGTAATGAAGGGGCGGTAACTATGGTTCTTTAGGTCGTATTTCATGGCTCGGAAAATTTTTAGACGTTCGAGGTCCGGGGGCCCACGCACACTTGAAAGGCGTGGGCAATAGCACACGAAAATATGGGAATCGGGCGGAATTCTAGTTTTTTGGCCGTAAAATGCAAAACATGAGGAAAGGTCATGGCGGGGCGGTGACTATTGTTCCTTAAGTCGTATTTTATGGTCCGGAAAAATCTTAGGCGATCGGGGTCCGGGACCACTTGAAGGCGTGGGCTAGCACACGAAAATATGGGAATCGGGCATAATTCTAGTTTTTTGGCCGTAAAATGCAAAACATGAGGAAAGCTCATGGCGGGGTCGGTGAATATGTTCCTTAGGTCGTATTGGATGGCCCGAAAAAATGTTAGGCGTTCGGGGTCCGAGGGTCCCGGGACCACTTGAAAGGCGTGGGCTATAGCAAACGAAAATATGGGAATCAGACAGAATTATAGTTTTTTGGCCGAAAAATTCAAAAAATGAGGAACGATCATGGCATGGAGGTGACTATGGTTCCTTACGTCTTATTTGATGGCCCAGAAAATTTTTAGGCGATCGGTGTCCTGAGGTCCCGGGACCACTTGGAAGGCGTGGGCTATAGCACACGAAAATATGGGAATCGGGCGGAATTCTAGTTTTTTGGCCATAAAATACAAAAAATGAGGAACGATCATGGCGGGGTGGTGACTATGGTTCATTAAGTCTTATTTGATGGCCCGAAAAAATTAAAACGCAAAACAACGTGGAACGGTCATGGTAGGGCGGTATCTATGGTTCTCGAGGTCGTATTTGATGGCCCGAAAAGTTTTTAAGCAATCCGCGTCCGGGGATCCTGGCCCACTCGGAATGTGTGGGCTATAGCACACGCAAATATGGGAATCGGACGGAATTCTAGTGTTTTGGCCGTAAAATGCAAAACATGAGGAAAGGTCATGGCGGGGTGGTGACTATGGTTCCTTAGGTCGTATTTAATGGCCCGAAAGGTTTTTAGGGAATCCAGTTCTGGGGGCCCCTACCCACTGGGGAGGCGTGGGCTATAGTAAACGAAAATATGGGAATCATGCACACTTCTAGTTTTTGGACCAAAAAAGCAAAATATGAGGAACGATCATGGCGGGGCGGTGACTATGGTTCCTTAGGTCGTATTTGATGGCCCGGAAAAATTTTAGGCGATCGGGGTCCCGGAGTCCCGGGACCACTTGGAAGGCGTGGGCTATAGCACACGAAAATATGGGAATCAGGCGAAATTCTAATTTTTTGGCCGTAAAACACGAAATATGAGGAATGGTAATGGTGGGGCGGTAACTATGGTTATTTAGGTCGTATTTCATGGCCCGGAAAATTTTTAGACGTTCGGGGTCCGGGGGCCCACGCACACTTGGAAGGCGTGGGCTATAGCACACGAAAATATGGGAATCGGGCGGAATTCTAGTTTTTGGCTGTAAAATGCAAAACATGAGGAAAGGTCATGGTGGGGCGGTGACTATGGTTCCTTAGGTCGTATTTTATGGTCCGTAAAAATCTTAGGCGATCGGGGTCCGGGGGTTCCGGGACCACTTGAAGGCGTGGGCTAGCATACGAAAATATGGGAATCGGGCATAATTCTAGTTTTTTGGCCGTAAAATGCAAAACATGAGGAAAGCTCATGGAGGGATCGGTGACTATGGTTCCTTAGGTCGTATTGGATGGCCCGGAAAAATGTTAGGCGTTCGGGGTCCAAGGGTCCCGGGACCACTTGAAAGGCGTGGGCAAACGAAAATATGGTAATCGGACGGAATTATAGTTTTTTGGCCGAAAAATTCAAAAAATGTGGAACGATCATGGCGGGGAGGTGACTATGGTTCCTTAGGTCTTATTTGATGGCCCAAAAAAATTTTAGGCGATTGGTGTCCGGAGGTCCCCGGGACTACTTGGAAGGTGTGGGCTATATAGCACACGAAAATATGGGAATCGGGCGGAAATCTATTGTTTTGGCCGTAAAATGTAAAAATTGAGGAACGATCATAGTGGGGCGGTGACTATGGTTCCTTAGGTCTTATTTGATGGCCCGAAAAAATTTTAGGTGATCAAAGTCCGGGGGTCCCGGGACCACTTGGAATGCGCGGGCTATAGCATACGAAAATATGGGAATCAAGCGGAATTCTAGTTTTTTGGCCGTAAATCACAAAAAAATGAGGAACGGTCATGGCGGGGCTGTGACTATGGTTTCTTAGGGCATATTTGATGGTCCAGAAAATTTTAGGCTATCGGTGTCCGGGGTGTCCCACGACCACTTGGAAGGCGTGGGCTATTGCAAACGAAAATATGGGAATCGGGTGGAATTCTAGTTTTTTGGCCGTAAAATGAAAGAATGAGGAACGATCATGACGGGACGGTGACTATGGTTCCTTAGGACGTATTATTGCCCGAAAAAGTTTTAGGCGATCCGAGTCCGGGGGGGCCAGCCCACTCGGAAGGCGTGGGCACACACGAAAATATGGGAATCGGGCGGAATTCTAGTTTTTTGGCCACAAAATGCCAAATATGAGGAACGATCAAGGCGGGGCGGTGACTATGGTTCCTTAAGTCTTTTTTTATGGTACAGACAAATTTTAGGCGATCGGGGTCCGTGGGGCCCGGGACCAGTCGGAATGCGTGGGCAGCACACGAAAATATGGGAATGGGGCGGAATTCTAGTTTTTTGGCCGAAAAATACAAAAAATGAGGAATAATCATGGCGGAGCAGTGACTATTATTCTTTATGTCGTATTTGATTGCCCTGAAAAATTTTAGGCGATCGGGGTCCGGGGGTCCCAGGACCACTTGGAAGGCGTGGGCTATAGCACACGAAAATATGGGAATCGGGCGGAATTCTAGTTTTTTTGCCGGGAAATGCGAAAAATGAGGAACGACCATGGCGGTGCGGTGACTATGGTTCCTTAGGTCGTATATGATGGCCCGAAAATTTTTTAGGGGATCGGGGTCCAGGGGTCCTGGGACCACTTGGAAGGCGTGGGCTATAGCACACGAAAATTTGGGAATCGGGCGGAATTCTAGTTTTTTGGCCGTAAAATGCAAAAAATGAGGAACGATCATGGCGGGGAGGTGACTATGGTTCCTTAAGTCTTATTTGATGGCCCGAAAAAATTAAAACGCAAAACAACGTGGAACGGTCATGGTAGGGCGGTATCTATGGTTCTGAAGGTCGTATTTGATGGCCCGAAAAATTTTTAAGCAATCCGCGTCCGGGGATCCTGGCCCACTCGGAATTTGTGGGCTATAGCACACGCAAATATGAGAATCGGACGGAATTCTAGTGTTTTGGCCGTAAAATGCAAAACATGAGGAAAGGTCATGGCGGGGTGGTGACTATGGTTCCTTAGGTCGTATTTAATGGCCCGAAAGGTTTTTAGGGAATCCAGTTCCGGGGGCCCCTACCCACTGGGGAGGCGTGGGCTATAGTAAACGAAAATATGGGAATCATGCACACTTCTAGTTTTTGGACCAAAAAAGCAAAATATGAGGAACGATCATGGCGGGGCGGTGACTATGGTTCCTTAGGTCGTATTTGATGGCCCGGAAAAATTTTAGACGATCGGGGTCCCGGAGTCCCGGGACCACTTGGAAGGCGTGGGCTATAGCACACGAAAATATGGGAATAATGCGAAATTCTAATTTTTTGGCCGTAAAACACGAAATATGAGGAATGGTAATGGCGGGGCGGTAATTATGGTTCTTTAGGTCGTATTTCGTGGCCCGGAAAATTTTTAGACGTTCGGGGTCCGGGGGCCCACGCACACTTGGAAGGCGTGGGCTATAGCGCACGAAAATATGGGAATCGGGCGGAATTCTAGTTTTTTGGCCATAAAATGCAAAACATGAGGAAAGGTCATGGCGGGGCAGTGACTATGGTTCCTTAGGTCATATTTTATCGTCCGGAAAAATCTTAGGCGATCGGGGTCCGGGGGTTCCGGGACCACTTGAAGGCATGGGCTAGCACACGAAAATATGGGAATCGGGCATAATTCTAGTTTTTTGGCCGTAAAATGCAAAACATGAGGAAAGCTCATGGCGGGATCGCTGACTATGGTTCCTTAGGTCGTATTGGATGGCCCGAAAAAATGTTAGGCGTTCGGGGTCCAAGGGTCCCGGGACCACTTGAAAGGCGTGGGCAAACGAAAATATGGTAATCAGACGGAATTATAGTTTTTTGGCCGAAAAATTCAAAAAATGAGGAACGATCATGGCGGGGAGGTGACTATGGTTCCTTAGGTCTTATTTGATGGCCCAGAAAATTTTTAGGCGATCGGTGTCCGGAGGTCCCCGGGACCACTTGGAAGGTGTGGGCTATATAGCACACGAAAATATGGGAATCGGGCGGAAATCTATTGTTTTGGCCGTAAAATGTAAAAATTGAGGAACGATCATAGTGGGGCGGTGACTATGGTTCCTTAGGTCTTATTTGATGGCCCGAAAAAATTTTAGGTGATCAAAGTCCGAGGGTCCCGGGACCACTTGGAATGCGCGGGCTATAGCATACGAAAATATGGGAATCAAGCGGAATTCTACTTTTTTGGCCGTAAATCACAAAAAAATGAGGAACGGTCATGGCGGGGCTATGACTATGGTTTCTTAGGTCGTATTTGATGGTCCAGAAAATTTTAGGCTATCGGGGTCCGGGGTGTCCCAAGACCACTTGGAAGGCGTGGGCTATTGCAAACGAAAATATGGGAATCGGGTGGAATTCTAGTTTTTTGGCCGAAAAATACAAAGAATGAGGAACGATCATGACGGGACAGTGACTATGGTTCCTTAGGACGTATTATTGCCCGAAAAAATTTTAGGCGATCCGAGTCCCGGGGGGCCGGCCCACTCGGAAGGCGTGGGCACACACGAAAATATGGGAATCGGGCAGAATTCTAGTTTTTTTGCCACAAAATGCCAAATATGAGGAACGATCAAGGCGGGGCGGTGACTATGGTTCCTTAAGTCTTTTTTTTATGGTACAGAGAAATTTTAGGCGATCGGGGTCCGTGGGGCCCGGGACCAGTCGGAATGCGTGGGCAGCACACGAAAATATGGGAATGTGGCGGAATTCAAGTTTTTTGGCCGAAAAATATAAAAAATGAGGAATAATCATGGCGGAGCAGTGACTATTGTTATTTAGGTCATATTTTATGGCCCTGAAAAATTTTAGGCGATCGGGGTCCGGGGGTCCCGGGACCACTTGGAAGGCGTGGGCTATAGCACACGAAAATATGGGAATCGGGCGGAATTCTAGGTTTTTTGCCGGGAAATGCAAAAAATGAGGAACGATCATGGCGGTGCGGTGACTATGGTTCCTTAGGTCGTATATGATGGCCCGAAAATTTTTTAGGGGATCGGGGTCCTGGGACCACTTGGAAGGCGTGGGCTATAGCACACGAAAATTTGGGAATCGGGCGGAATTCTAGTTTTTTGGCCGTAAAATGCAAAAAATGAGGAACGATCATGGCGGGGTGGTGACTATGGTTCCTTAAGTCTTATTTGATGGCCCGAAAAAATTAAAACGCAAAACAACGTGGAACAGTCATGGTAGGGCGGTATCTATGGTTCTGAAGGTCGTATTTGATGGCCCGAAAATTTTTAAACAATCCGCGTCCGGGGATCCTGGCCCACTCGGAATGTGTGGGCTATAGCACACGCAAATATGGGAATCGGACGGAATTCTACTGTTTTGGCCGTAAAATGCAAAACATGAGGAAAGGTCATGGCGGGGTGGTTGCTATGGTTCCTTAGGTCGTATTTAATGGCCCGAAAGGTTTTTAGGGAATCCAGTTCCGGGGGCCCCTACCCACTGGGGAGGCGTGGGCTATAGTAAACGAAAATATGGGAATCATGCAAACTTCTAGTTTTTTGGACCAAAAAAGCAAAATATGAGGAACGATCATGGCGGGGCGGTGACTATGGTTCCTTAGGTCGTATTTGATGGCCCGGAAAAATTTTAGGCGATCAGGGTCCCGGAGTCCCGGGACCACTTGGAAGACGTGGGCTATAGCACACGAAAATATGGGAATCAGGCGAAATTCTAATTTTTTGGCCGTAAAACACGAAATATGAGGAATGGTAATGGCGGGGCGGTAACTATGGTTCTTTAGGTCGTATTTCATGGCCCGGAAAATTTTTAGACGTTCGGGGTCCGGGGGCCCACGCACACTTGGAAGGCGTGGGCTATAGCACACGAAAATATGGGAATCGGGCGGAATTTTAGTTTTTTGGCCGTAAAATGCAAACCATGAGGAAAGGTCATGGCGGGGCGGTGACTATGGTTCCTTATGTCGTATTTTATGGTCCGGAAAAATCTTAGGCGATCGGGGTCCGGGGGTTCCGGGACCACTTGAAGCCGTGGGCTAGCACACGAAAATATGGGAATCGGGCATAATTCTAGTTTTTTGGCCGTAAAATGCAAAACATGAGGAAAGCTCATGGCGGGATCGGTGACTATGGTTCCTTAGGTCGTATTGGATGGCCCGGAAAAATGTTAGGCGTTCGGGGTCCAAGGGTCCCGGGACCACATGAAAGGCGTGTGCAAACGAAAATATGGTAATCGGACGGAATTATAGTTTTTTGGCCGAAAAATTCAAAAAATGAGGAACGATCATGGCGGGGAGGTGACTATGGTTCCTTAGGTCTTATTTGATGGCCCAGAAAATTTTTAGGCGATCGGTGTTCGGAGGTCCCCGGGACCACTTGGAAGGTGTGGGCTATATAGCACACGAAAATATGGGAATCGGGCGGAAATCTATTGTTTTGGCAGTAAAATGTAAAAATTGAGGAATGATCATAGTGGGGCGATGACTATGGTTCCTTAGGTCTTATTTGATGGCCCGAAATAATTTTAGGTGATCAAAGTCCGGGGGTCCCGGGACCACTTGGAAGGCGTGGGCTATAGCAAACGAAAATATGGGAATCATGCGAAATTCTAATTTTTTGGCCGTAAAACACGAAATATGAGGAATGGTAATGGCGGGGCGGTAACTATGGTTCTTTAGGTCGTATTTCATGGCCCGAAAAATTTTTAGACGTTCGGGGTCCGGGGGCCCACGCACACTTGGAAGGCGTGGGCTATAGCACACGAAAATATGGGAATCGGGCGGAATTCTAGTTTTTTGGCCGTAAAATGCAAAACATGAGGAAAGGTCATGGCGGGGCGGTGACTATGGTTCCTTAGGTCATATTTTATCGTTCGGAAAAATCTTAGGCGATCGGGGTCCGGGGGTTCCGGGACCACTTGAAGGCGTGGGCTAGCACACGAAAATATGGGAATCGGGCATAATTCTAGTTTTTTGGCCGTAAAATGCAAAACATGAGGAAAGCTCATGGCGGGATCGGTGACTATGGTTCCTTAGGTCGTATTGGATGGCCCGGAAAAATGTTAGGCGTTCGGGGTCCAAGGGTCCCGGGACCACTTGAAAGGCGTGGGCAAACGAAAATATGGTAATCGGACGGAATTATAGTTTTTTGGCCGAAAAATTCAAAAAATGAGGAACGATCATGGCGGGGAGGTGACTATGGTTCCTTAGGTCTTATTTGATGGCCCAGAAAATTTTTAGGCGATCGGTGTCCGGAGGTCCCCGGGACCACTTGGAAGGTGTGGGCTATATAGCACACGAAAATATGGGAATCGGGCGGAAATCTATTGTTTTGGCCGTAAAATGTAAAAATTGAGGAACGATCATAGTGGGGCGGTGACTATGGTTCCTTAGGTCTTATTTGATGGCCCGAAAAAATTTTAGGTGATCAAAGTCCGGGGGTCCCGGGACCACTTGGAATGCGCGGGCTATAGCATACGAAAATATGGGAATCAAGCGGAATTCTAGTTTTTTGGCCGTAAATCACAAAAAAATGAGGAACGGTCATGGCAGGGCTATGACTATGGTTTCTTAGGTCATAGTTGATGGTCCAGAAAATTTTAGGCTATCGGGGTCCGGGGTGTCCCAAGACCACTTGGAAGGCGTGGGCTATCACAAACGAAAATATGGGAATCGGGTGGAATTCTAGTTTTTTGGCCGTAAAATACAAAGAATGAGGAACGATCATGACGGGACGGTGACTATGGTTCCTTAGGACGTATTATTGCCCGAAAAACTTTTAGGCGATCCGAGTCCGGGGGGGCGGGCCCACTCGGAAGGCGTGGGCACACACGAAAATATGGGAATCGGGCAGAATTCTAGTTTTTTTGCCACAAAATGCAAAATATGAAGAACGATCAAGGCGGGGCGGTGACTATGGTTCCTTAAGTCTTTTTTTTATGGTACAGACAAATTTTAGGCGATCGGGGTCCGTGGGGCCCGGGACCAGTCGGAATGCGTGGGCAGCACACGAAAATATGGGAATGTGGCGGAATTCTAGTTTTTTGGCCGAAAAATATAAAAAATGAGGAATAATCATGGCGGAGCAGTGACTATTGTTATTTAGGTCATATTTTACGGCCCTGAAAAATTTTAGGCGATCGGGTTCCGGGGGTCCCGGGACCACTTGGAAGGCGTGGGCTATAGCACACGAAAATATGGGAATCGGGCGGAATTCTAGTTTTTTTGCCGGGAAATGCAAAAAATGAGGAACGATCATGGCGGTGCGGTGACTATGGTTCCTTAGGTCGTATATGATGGCCCGAAAATTTTTTAGGGGATCGGGGTCCAGGGGTCCTGGGACCACTTGGAAGGCGTGGGCTATAGCACACGAAAATTTGGGAATCGGGCGGAATTCTAGTTTTTTGGCCGTAAAATGCAAAAAATGAGGAACGATCATGGCGGGGTGGTGACTATGGTTCCTTAGGTCGTATATGATGGCCCGAAAATTTTTTAGGGGATCGGGGTCCAGGGGTCCTGGGACCACTTGGAAGGCGTGGGCTATAGCACACGAAAATTTGATCGGGCGGAATTCTAGTTTTTTGGCCGTAAAATGCAAAAAATGAGGAACGATCATGGCGGGGTGGTGACTATGGTTCCTTAAGTCTTATTTGATGGCCCGAAAAAATTAAAACGCAAAACAACGTGGAACGGTCATGGCAGGGCGGTATCTATGGTTCTGAAGGTCGTATTTGATGGCCCGAAATTTTTTTAACCAATCCGCGTCCGGGGATCCTGGCCCACTCGGAATGTGTGGGCTATAGCACACGCAAATATGGGAATCGGACGGAATTCTAGTGTTTTGGCCGTAAAATGCAAAACATGAGAAAAGGTCATGGCGGGGTGGTTGCTATGGTTCCTTAGGTCGTATTTAATGGCCCGAAAGGTTTTTAGGGAATCCAGTTCCGGGGACCCTACCCACTGGGGAGGCGTGGGCTATAGTAAATGAAAATATGGGAATCATGCAAACTTCTAGTTTTTTGGACCAAAAAAGCAAAATATGAGGAACGATCATGGCGGGGCGGTGACTATGGTTCCTTAGGTCGTATTTGATGGCCCGGAAAAATTTTAGGCGATCAGGGTCCCGGAGTCCCGGGACCACTTGGAAGGCGTGGGCTATAGCACACGAAAATATGGGAATCAGGCGAAATTCTAATTTTTTGGCCGTAAAACACGAAATATGAGGAATGGTAATGGCGGGGCGGTAACTATGGTTCTTTAGGTCGTATTTCATGGCCCGGAAAATTTTTAGACGTTCGGGGTCCGGGGGCCCACGCACACTTGGAAGGCGTGGGCTATAGCACACGAAAATATGGGAATCGGGCGGAATTTTAGTTTTTTGGCCGTAAAATGCAAACCATGAGGAAAGGTCATGGCGGGGCGGTGACTATGGTTCCTTATGTCGTATTTTATGGTCCGGAAAAATCTTAGGCGATCGGGGTCCGGGGGTTCCGGGACCACATGAAGGCGTGGGCTAGCACACGAAAATATGGGAATCGGGCATAATTCTAATTTTTTGGCCGTAAAATGCAAAACATGAGGAAAGCTCATGGCGGGATCGGTGACTATGGTTCCTTAGGTCGTATTGGATGGCCCGGAAAAATGTTAGGCGTTCGGGGTCCAAGGGTCCCGGGACCACATGAAAGGCGTGGGCAAACGAAAATATGGTAATCGGACGGAATTATAGTTTTTTGGCCGAAAAATTCAAAAAATGAGGAACGATCATGGCGGGGAGGTGACTATGGTTCCTTAGGTATTATTTGATGGCCCAGAAAATTTTTAGGCGATCGGTGTCCGGAGGTCCCCGGGACCACTTGGAAGGTGTGGGCTATATAGCACACGAAAATATGGGAATCGGGCGAAAATCTATTGTTTTGGCCGTAAAATGTAAAAATTGAGGAACGATCATAGTGGGGCGATGACTATGGTTCCTTAGGTCTTATTTGATGGCCCGAAAAAAATTTATGTGATCAAAGTCCGGGGGTCCCGGGACCACTTGGAATGCGCAGGCTATAGCATACAAAAATATGGGAATCAAGCGGAATTCTAGTTTTTTGGCCGTAAATCACAAAAAAATGAGGAACGGTCATGGCGGGGCTGTGACTATGGTTTCTTAGGTCATATTTGATGGTCCAGAAAATTTTAGGCTATCGGGGTCCGGGGTATCCCAGGACCACTTGGAAGGCGTGGGCTATTGCAAACGAAAATATGGGAATCGGGTGGAATTCTAGTTTTTTGGCCGTAAAATGCAAAGAATGAGGAACGATCATGATGGGACGGTGACTATGGTCCCTTAGGACGTATTATTGCCCGAAAACATTTTAGGCGATCTGAGTCCGGGGGGGCGGCCCACTCGGAAGGCGTGGGCACACACGAAAATATGGGAATCGGGCGGAATTCTAGTTTTTTGGCCACAAAATGCCAAATATGAGGAACGATCAAGGCGGGGTGGTGACTATGGTTCCTTAAGTCTTTTTTTTATGGTACAGACAAATTTTAGGCGATCGGGGTCCGTGGGGCCCGGGACCAGTCGGAATGCGTGGGCAGCACACGAAAATATGGGAATGGGGCGGAATTCTAGTGTTTTGGCCGAAAAATACAAAAAATGAGGAATAATCATGGCGGAGCAGTGACTATTGTTCTTTAGGTCGTATTTTATGGCCCTGAAAATTTTTAGGCGATCGGGGTCCGGGGGTCCCGGGACCACTTGGAAGGCATGGGCTAGCATACGAAAATATGGGAATCGGGCATAATTCTAGTTTTTTGGCCGTAAAATGCAAAACATGAGGAAATCTCATGGCGGGGTCGGTGACTATGGTTCCTTAGGTCGTATTGGATGGCCCAGAAAAATGTTAGGCGTTCGGGGTCCGAGGGTCCCGGGACCACTTGAAAGGCGTGGGCAAACGAAAATATGGGAATCAGACGGAATTATAGTTCTTTGGCCGAAAAATTCAAAAATGAGGAACGATCATGGCGGGGAGGTAACTATGGTTCCTTAGGTCTTATTTGATGGCCCAGAAAATTTTTAGGCGATCGGTGTCCGGAGGTCCCCGGGACCACTTGGAAGGTGTGGGTTATATAGCACACGAAAATTTGGGAATCGGGCGGAAATCTATTATTTTGGCCGTAAAATGTAAAAATTGAGGAACGATCATAGTGGGGCGGTGACTATGGTTCCTTATGTCTTATTTGATGGCCCGAAAATTTTTTAGGTGATCGGAGTCCGGGGGTCCCGGGACCACTTGGAATGCGCGGGCTATAGCATACGAAAATATGGGAATCAAGCGGAATTCTAGTTTTTTGTCCCTAAAAAACAAAAAAATGAGGAACGGTCATGGCGGGGCTGTGACTATGGTTTCGTAGGTCGTATTTGATGGCCCAAAAAATTTTAGGCTATCGGGGTCCGGGGTGTTCCAGGACCACTTGGAAGGCGTGGGCTATTGCAAACGAAAATATGGGAATCGGGTGGAATTCTAGTTTTCTGGCCGTAAAATGCAAAGAATGAGGAACGATCATGACGGGACGGTGACTATGGTTCCTTAGGACGTATTTGATTGCCCGAAAAAATTTTAGGCGATCCGAGTCCGGGGGGTCGGCCCACTCGGAAGGCGTGGGCACACACGAAAATATGGGAATCGGGCGGAGTTCTAGTTTTTTGGCCACAAATGCAAAAAATGAGGAACGATCATGGCGGGGTGGAGACTATGGTTCCTTAAGTCTTATTTGATGGCCCGAAAAAATTAAAAGGCAAAACAACGTGGAACGGTCTTGGTAGGGCGGTATCTATGGTTCTCAAGGTCGTATTTGATGGCCCGAAAATTTTTTAAGCAATCTGCGTCCGGGGATCCTGCCCCACTCGGAATATGTGGGCTATAGCACACGCAAATATGGGAATCGGACGGAATTCTAGTGTTTTGGCCGTAAAATGTAAAAATTGAGGAACGATCATAGTGGGGCGATGACTATGGTTCCTTAGGTCTTATTTGATGGCCCGAAAAAATTTTATGTGATCAAAGTCCGGGGGTCCCGGGACCACTTGGAATGCGCGGGCTATAGCATACAAAAATATGGGAATCAAGCGGAATTCTAGTTTTTTGGCCGTAAATCACAAAAAAATGAGGAACGGTCATGGCGGGGCTGTGACTATGGTTTCTTAGGTCGTATTTGATGGTCCAAAAAATTTTAGGCTATCGGGGTCCGGGGTGTCCCAGGACCACTTGGAAGGCGTGGGCTATTGCAAACGAAAATATGGGAATCGGGTGGAATTCTAGTTTTTTGGGCGTAAAATGCAAAGAATGAGGAACGATCATGACGGGACGGTGACTATGGTTCCTTAGGACGTATTATTGCCCGAAAACATTTTAGGCGATCTGAGTCCGGGGGGGCCGACCCACTCGGAAGGCGTGGGCACACACGAAAATATGGGAATCGGGCGAAATTCTAGTTTTTTAGCCACAAAATGCCAAATATGAGGAACGATCAAGGCGGGGCGGTGACTATGGTTCCTTAAGTCTTTTTTTTATGGTACAAACAAATTTTAGGCGATCGGGGTCCGTGGGGCCCGGGACCAGTCGGAATGCGTGGGCAGCACACGAAAATATGGGAATGGGGCGGAATTCTAGTGTTTTGGCCGAAAAATACAAAAAATGAGGAATAATCATGGCGGAGCAGTGACTATTGTTCTTTAGGTCGTATTTTATGGCCCTGAAAATTTTTAGGCGATCGGGGTCCGGGGGTCCCGGGACCACTTGGAAGGCATGGGCTAGCACATGAAAATATGGGAATCGGGCATAATTCTAGTTTTTTGGCCGTAAAATGCAAAACATGAGGAAATCTCATGGCGGGGTCGGTGACTATGGTTCCTTAGGTCGTATTGGATGGCCCAGAAAAATGTTAGGCGTTCGGGGTCCGAGGGTCCCGGGACCACTTGAAAGGCGTGGGCAAACGAGAATATGGGAATCAGACGGAATTATAGTTCTTTGGCCGAAAAATTCATAAATGAGGAACGATCATGGCGGGGAGGTGACTATGGTTCCTTAGGTCTTATTTGATGGCCCAGAAAATTTTTAGGCGATCGGTGTCCGGAGGTCCCCGGGACCACTTGGAAGGTGTGGGCTATATAGCACACGAAAATATGGGAATCGGGCGGAAATCTATTATTTTGGCCGTAAAATGTAAAAATTGAGGAACGATCATAGTGGGGCGGTGACTATGGTTCCTTATGTCTGATTTGATGGCCCGAAAATTTTTTAGGTGATCGGAGTCCGGGGGTCCCGGGACCACTTGGAATGCGCGGGCTATAGCACACGAAAATATGGGAATCAAGCGGAATTCTAGTTTTTTGTCCCTAAAAAACAAAAAAATGAGGAACGGTCATGGCGGGGCTGTGACTATGGTTTCGTAGGTCGTATTTGATGGCCCAAAAAATTTTAGGCTATCGGGGTCCGGGGTGTTCCAGGACCACTTGGAAGGCGTGGGCTATTGCAAACGAAAATATGGGAATCGGGTGGAATTCTAGTTTTCTGGCCGTAAAATGCAAAGAATGAGGAACGATCATGACGGGACGGTGACTATGGTTCCTTAGGACGTATTTGATTGCCCGAAAAAATTTTAGGCGATCCGAGTCCGGGGGGTCGGCCCACTCGGAAGGCGTGGGCACACACGAAAATATGGGAATCGGGCGGAGTTCTAGTTTTTTGGCCACAAATGCAAAAAATGAGGAACGATCATGGCGGGGTGGAGACTATGGTTCCTTAAGTCTTATTTGATGGCCCGAAAAAATTAAAAGGCAAAACAACGTGGAACGGTCATGGTAGGGCGGTATCTATGGTTCTCAAGGTCGTATTTGATGGCCCGAAAATTTTTTAAGCAATCTGCGTCCGGGGATCCTGCCCCACCCGAAATATGTGGGCTATAGCACACGCAAATATGGGAATCGGACGGAATTCTAGTGTTTTGGCCGTAAAATGCAAAACATGAGGAAAGGTCATGGCGGGGTTGTGACTATGGTTCCTTAAGTCGTACTTAATGGCCCGAAATATTTTTAGGGAATCCAGTTCCGGGGGCCCCTACCCACTGGGGAGGCGTGGGCTATAGTAAACGAAAATATGGGAATCATGCAAACTACTAGTTTTTTGGCCCAAAAAAGCAAAATATGAGGAACGATCATGGCGGGGCGGTGACTATGCTTCCTTAGGTCGTATTTGATGGCCCGGAAAAATTTTAGTCGATCGGGGTCCCGGAGTCCCGGGACCACTTGGAAGGCGTGGGCTATAGCACACGAAAATATGGGATTCAGGCGAAATTCTAATTTTTTGGCCGTAAAACGCAAAATATGAGGAATGGTAATGGCGGGGCGGTAAAAATGGTTCTTTAGGTCGTATTTCATGGCCCGGAAAAGTTTTAGACGTTCGGGGTCCGGGGGCCCGCGCACACTTGGAAGGCGTGGGCTATAGCACACGAAAATATGGGAATCGGGCGGAATTCTAGTTTTTTGGCCGTAAAATGCAAAACATGAGGAAAGGTCATGGTGGGGCGGTGACTATGGTTCCTTAGGTCGTATTTTATGGTCCGAAAAAATCTTAGGCGATCGGGGTCCGGGGGTTCCGGGACCACTTGAAGGCGTGGGCTAGCACACGAAAATATGGGAATCGGGCATAATTCTAGTTTTTTGGCCGTAAAATGCAAAACATAAGGAAAGCTCATGGCGGGGTCGGTGACTATGGTTCCTTAGGTCGTATTGGATGGCCCGGAAAAATGTTAGGCGTTCGGGGTCCGAGGGTCCCGGGACCACTTGAAAGGCGTGGGCAAACGAAAATATGGGAATCGGACGGAATTATAGTTTTTTGGCCAAAAAATTCAAAAAATGAGGAATGATCATGGCGGGGAGGTGACTATGGTTCCTTAGGTCTTATTTGATGGCCCAGAAAATTTTTAGGCGATCGGTGTCCGGAGTTCCCGGGACCACTTGGAAGGTGTGGGCAATATAGCACACGAAAATATGGGAATCGGGCGAAAATCTATTGTTTTGGCCGTAAAATGTAAAAATTGAGGAACTATCATAGTGGGGCGGTGACTATGGCTCCTTACGTCTTATTTGATGGCCCGAAAAAATTTTACGTGATCGGAGTCTGGGGGTTCCGGGACCACTTGGAATGCGCGGGCTATAGCACACGAAAATATGGGAATCAAGTGGAATTCTAGTTTTTTGGCCGTAAATCTCAAAAAAAATGAGGAACGGTCATGGCAGGGCTGTGACTATGGTTTCTTAGGTCGTATTTGATTGCCCAGAAAATTTTAGGCTATCGGGGTCCGAGGTGTCCCAGGACCACTTGGAAGGCGTGGGCTATTGCAAACGAAAATATGGGAATCGGGTGGAATTCTAGTTTTTTGGCCGTAAAATGCAAAGAATGAGGAACGATCATGAGAGGACGGTGACTATGGTTCCTTAGGACGTATTTGATTGCCCGAAAAATTTTTAGGCGATCCGAGTCCGGGGGGCCGGCCTACTCGGAAGGCGTGGGCACACACGAAAATATGGGAATCGGACGGTGACTATGGTTCCTTAAGTCTTTTTTTATGGTACGGAAAAATTTTAGGCGATCGGGGTCCGTGGGGCCCGGGACCAGTCGGAATGCGTGAGCTATAGCACACGAAAATATGGGAATGGGGCGGAAATCTAGTTTTTTGGCCGAAAAATACAAAAAATGAGGAATAATCATGGCGGCGCAGTGACTATTGTTCTTTAGATCGTATTTTATGGCCCTAAAAAAATTTAGGCGATCGGGGTCCGGGGGTCCCGGGACCACTTGGAAGGCGTGGGCTATAGCACACGAAAATATGGGAATCGGGCGGATTCTAGTTTTTTTGTCGGGAAATGCAAAAAATGAGGAACGATCATGGCGGTGCGGTGACTATGGTTCCTTAGGTCGTATATGATGGCCCGAAAAAATTTTAGGTTATCGGGGTCCAAGGGTCCTGGGACCACTTGGAAGGCGTGGGCTATAGCACATGAAAATTTGGGAATCGGGCGGAATTCTAGTTTTTTGGCCGTAAAATGCAAAAAATGAGGAACGATCATGGCAGAGTGGTGACTATGGTTCCTTAAGTCTTATTTGATGGCCTGAAAAAATTAAAACGCAAAACAACGTGGAATGGTCATGGTAGGGCGGTATCTATGGTTCTCAAGGTCGTATTTGATGGCCCGAAATTTTTTTAAGCAATCCGCGTCCGGGGATCCTGGCCCACTTGGAATGTGTGGGCTATAGCACACGCAAATATGAGAATCGGACGGAATTCTAGTGTTTTGGCCGTAAAATGCAGAACATGAGGAAAGCTCATGGCGGGGTGGTGACTATGGTTCCTTAGGTCGTAATTAATGGCCCGAAATATTTTTAGGGAATCCAGTTCCGGGGGCCCCTACCCACTGGGGAGGCTTGGGCTATAGTAAACGAAAATATGTGAATCATGCAAACTTCTAGTTTTTTGGCCCAAAAAAGCAAAATATGAGGAACGATCATAGCGGGGCGGTGACTATGGTTCCTTAGGACGTATTTGATGGCCCGGAAAAATTTTAGGCGATCGGGGTCCCGGAGTCCCGGGACAACTTGGAAGGCGTGGGCTATAGCACACGAAAATATGGGAATCACGCGAAATTCTAATTTTTTGGTCGTAAAACGCAAAATATGAGGAATGGTAATGGCGGGGCGGTAACTATGGTTCTTTAGGTCGTATTTCATGGCCCGGAAAATTTTTAGACGTTCGGGTCCGGGGGCCCTTGCACACTTGGAAGGCGTGGGCTATAGCACACAAAAATATGGGAATCGGGCGGAATTCTAGTTTTTTGGCCGTAAAATGCAAAACATGAGGAAAGGTCATGGCGGGGCGGTGACTATGGTTCCTTAGGTCATATTTTATGGTCCAGAAAAATCTTAGGCGATCGGGGTCTGGGGGTTCCGGGACCACTTGAAGGCGTGGGCTAGCACACGAAAATATGGGAATCACGCATAATTCTAGTTTTTTGGCCGTAAAATGCAAAACATGAGGAAAGCTCATGGCGGGGTCGGTGACTATGGTTCCTTAAGTCGTATTGGATGGCCCGGAAAAATGTTAGGCGTTCGGGGTCCGAGGGTACCGGGACCACTTGAAAGGCGTGGGCAAACGAAAATATGGGAATCAGACGGAATTATAGTTTTTTGCCGAAAAATTCAAAAAATGAGGAACGATCATGGCGGGGAGGTGACTATGGTTCCTTAGGTCTTATTTGATGGCCCAGAAATTTTTTAGGCGATCGGTGTCCAGAGATCTCGGGACCACTTGGAAGGTGTGGGCTATATAGCACACGAAAATATGGGAATCGGGCGTATATATCTATTGTTTTGGCCGTAAAATATAAAAATTGAGGAACGATCATAGTAGGGCGGTGACTATGGTTCCTTAGGTCTTATTTGATGGCCTGAACATTTTTTAGGTGATCGGAGTCCGGGGGTCCCGGGACCACTTGTAATGCGTGGGTTATAGCACACGAAAATATGGGAATCAAGCGGAATTCTACTTTTATGGTCGTAAATCACAAAAAAATGAGGAACGGTCATGGCGGGGCTGTGACTATGGTTTCTTAGGTCGTATTTGATGGCCCAGAAAATTTTAGGCTATCGGGGTCCGGGGTGTCCCAGGACCACTTGGAAGGCGTGGGCTATTGCAAACGAAAATATGGGAATCGGGTGGAATTCTAGTTTTTTGGCCGTAAAATGCAAAGAATGAGGAATGATCATGACGGAACGGTGACTATGGTTCCTTAGGACGTATTTGACTGCCCGAAAAAATTTTAGGCGTTCCGAGTCCGGGGGGCCCGGCCCACTCGGAAGGCGTGGGCACACACGAAAATATGGGAATTGGGCGGAATTCTAGTTTTTTGGCCAAAAAATGCCTAATATGAGGAATGATCAAGGAGGGGCAGTGACAATGGTTCCTCGAGTCTTTTTTTATAGTACGGAAAAATTTTAGGCGATCGGGGTCCGTGGGGCCCGGGACCAGTCGGAATGCGTGGGCTATAGCACACGAAAATATGGGAATGGGGCGGAATTCTAGTTTTTTGGCCGAAAAATACAAAAAATGAGGAATAATCATGGCGGAGCAGTGACTATTGTTCTTTAGGTCGTATTTTATGGCGCTGAAAAATTTTAGGCGATCGGGGTCCGGGGGTCCCGGGACCACTTGGAAGGCGTGGGCTATAGCACACGAAAATTTGGGAATCGGGCGGAATTCTAGTTTTTTGGCCGTAAAATGCAAAAAATGAGGAACGATCATGGCGGGATGCTGACTATGGTTCCTTAAGTCTTATTTGATGGCCCGTAAAAATTAAAACGTAAAACAACGTGGAACAGTCATTAGAGGGCGGTATCTATGGTTCTCAAGGTTGTATTTGATGGCCCGAAAATTTTTTAAGCAATCCGCGTCCAGGGATCCTGGCCCACTCGGAATGTGTGGGCTATAGCACACACAAATATGGGAATCGGACGGAATTCTAGTGTTTTGGCCGTAAAATGCAAAACATGAGGAAAGGTCATGGCGGGGTGGTGACTATGGTTCCTTAGGTCGTATTTAATGGCCCGAAATATTTTTAGGGAATCCAGTTCCGGGGGCCCCTACCCACTGGGGAGGCATGGGTTATAGTAAACGAAAATATGGGAATCATGCAAACTTCTAGTTTTTTGGCCCAAAAAAGCAAAATATGAGGAACGATCATAGCGGGGCGGTGACTATGGTTCCTTAGGACGTATTTGATGGCCCGGAAAAATTTTAGGCGATCGGGGTCCTGGAGTCCCGGGACCACTTGGAAGGCGTGTGCTATAGCACACGAAAATAAGGGAATCAGGCGAAATTCTAATTTTTTGGCCGTAAAATGCAAAATATGAGGAATGGTAATGGCGGGGCGGTAACTATGGTTCTTTAGGTCGTATTTCATGGCCCGGAAAATTTTTAGACGTTTGGGGTCCGGGGGCCCACGCACACTTGGAAGGCGTTGGCTATAGCACGCGAAAATATGGGAATCGGGCGGAATTCTAGTTTTTTGGCCGTAAAATGCAAAACCTGAGGAAAGGTCATGGTGGGGCAGTGACTATGGTTCCCTAGGTCGTATTTTATGGTCCGGAAAAATCTTAGGCGATCGGGGTCCGGGGGTTCCGGGACCACTTGAAGGCGTGGGCTAGCGCACGAAAATATGGGAATCGGGCATAATTCTAGATTTTTGGCCGTAAAATGCAAAACATGAGGAAAGCTCATGGCGGGGTCGGTGACTATGGTTCCTTAGGTCGTATTGGATGGCCCGGAAAAATGTTAGGCGTTCGGGGTCTGAGGGTCCCGGGACCACTTGAAAGGCGTGGGCAAACGAAAATATGGGAATCGGACGGAATTATTGTTTTTTTGATGAAAAATTCAAAAAATGAGGAACGATCATGGCGGGGAGGTGACTATGGTTCCTTAGGTCTTATTTGATGGCCCAGAAATTTTTTAGGCGATCGGTGTCCGGAGATCCCGGGACCACTTGGAAAGTGTGGGCTATATAGCACACGAAAATATGGGAATCGGGCGGAAATCTATTATTTTGGCCGTAAAATATAAAAATTGAGGAACGATCATAGTAGGGCGGTGACTATGGTTCCTTAGGTCTTATTTGATGGCCCGAAAATTTTTTAGGTGATCGGAGTCCAGGGGTCCCGGGACCACTTGTAATGCGCGGGCTATAGCACACGAAAATATGGGAATCAAGCGGAATTCTACTTTTATGGTCGTAAATCACAAAAAAATGAGGAACGGTCATGGCGGGGCTGTGACTATGGTTTCTTAGGTCGTATTTGATGGCCCAGAAAATTTTAGGCTATCGGGGTCCGGGGTGTCCCAGGACCACTTGGAAGGCATGGGCTATTGCAAACGAAAATATGGGAATCGGGTGGAATTCTAGTTTTTTGGCCGTAAAATGCAAAGAATGAGGAATGATCATGACGGAACGGTGACTATGGTTCCTTAGGACGTATTTGACTGCCCGAAAAAATTTTAGGCATTCCGAGTCCGGGGGCCCGGCCCACTCGGAAGGCGTGGGCACACACGAAAATATGGGAATTGGGCGGAATTCTAGTTTTTTGGCCAAAAAATGCCTAATATGAGGAATGATCAAGGAGGGGCAGTGACAATGGTTCCTCGAGTCTTTTTTTATAGTACGGAAAAATTTTAGGCGATCGGGGTCCGTGGGGCCCAGGACCAGTCGGAATGCGTGGGCTATAGCACACGAAAATATGGGAATGGGGCGGAATTCTAGTTTTTTGGCCGAAAAATACAAAAAATGAGGAATAATCATGGCGGAGCAGTGACTATTGTGCTTTAGGTCGTATTTTATGGCGCTGAAAAATTTTAGGCGATCGGGGTCCGGGGGTCCCGGGACCACTTGGAAGGCGTGGGCTATAGCACACGAAAATTTGGGAATCGGGCGGAATTCTAGTTTTTTGGCCGTAAAATGCAAAACATGAGGAAAGGTCATGGCGGGGTGGTGACTATGGTTCCTTAGGTCGTATTTAATGGACCGAAAGTTTTTTAGGGAATCCAGTTCCGGGGGCCCCTACCCACTGGGGAGGGGTGGCCTATAGTAAACGAAAATATGGGAATCATGCAAACTTCTAGTGTTTTGGCCCAAAAAAGCAAAATATGAGGAACGATCATGGCGGGGCGATGACTATGGTTCCTTAGGTCGGATTTGATGGCCCGGAAAAATTTTAGGCGATCGGGGTCCCGGAGTCCCGGGACCACTTGGAAGGCGTGGGCTATAGCACACGAAAATATGGGAATCAGGCGAAATTCTAATTTTTTGGCCGTAAAACGCAAAATATGAGGAATGGTAATGGCGGGGCGGTAACTATGGTTCGTTAGGTCGTATTTCATGGCCCAAAAAATTTTTAGACGTTCGGGGTCCGGGGCCCACGCACACTTGGAAGGCGTATAGCACACAAAAATATGGGAATCGGGCGGAATTCTAGTTTTTTGGCCGTAAAATGCAAAACATGAGGAAAGGTCATGGCGGGGCGGTGACTATGGTTCCTTAGGTCGTATTTTATGGTCCGGAAAAATCTTAGGCGATCGGGGTCCGGGGGTTCCGTGACCACTTGAAGGTGTGGGTTATATAGCACATGAAAATATGGGAATCACGCGGAAATCTATTGTTTTGGCCGTAAAATGTAAAAAATGAGGAATGATGATGGCGGCATGGTGACTATGGTTCCTTAAGTCTTATTTGATGGCCCGAAAAAATTAAAACGCAAAACAACGTTGAACGATCATGGTAGGGCGGTATCTATGGTTCTCAAGGTCGTATTTGATGTCCCGAAATTTTTTTAAGCAATCCGCGTCCTGGGATCCTGGCCCACTCGGAATGTGTGGGCTATAGCACACGCGAATATGGGAATCGGACGGAATTCTAGTGTTTTGGCCGTAAAATGCAAAACATGAGGAAAGGTCATGGCGGGGTGGTGACTATGGTTCCTTAGGTCGTATTTAATGGCCCGAAAGTTTTATAGGGAATCCAGTTCCGGGGGCCCCTACCCACTGGGGAGGCATGGGTTATAGTAAACGAAAATATGGGAATCATGCAAACTTCTAGTTTTTTGGCCCAAAAAAGCAAAATATGAGGAACGATCATAGCGGGGCGGTGACTATGGTTCCTTAGGACGTATTTGATGGCCCGGAAAAATTTTAGGCGATCGGGGTCCTGGAGTCCCGGGACCACTTGGAAGGCGTGTGCTATAGCACACGAAAATAAGGGAATCAGGCGAAATTCTAATTTTTTGGCCGTAAAATGCAAAATATGAGGAATGGTAATGGCGGGGCGGTAACTATGGTTCTTTAGGTCGTATTTCATGGCCCGGAAAATTTTTAGACGTTTGGGGTCCGGGGGCCCACGCACACTTGGAAGGCGTTGGCTATAGCACACGAAAATATGGGAATCGGGCGGAATTCTAGTTTTTTGGCCGTAAAATGCAAAACCTGAGGAAAGGTCATGGCGGGGCAGTGACTATGGTTCCCTAGGTCGTATTTTATGGTCCGGAAAAATCTTAGGCGATCGGGGTCCGGGGGTTCCGGGACCACTTGAAGGCGTGGGCTAGCGCACGAAAATATGGGAATCGGGCATAATTCTAGATTTTTGGCCGTAAAATGCAAAACATGAGGAAAGCTCATGGCGGGGTCGGTGACTATGGTTCCTTAGGTCGTATTGGATGGCCCGGAAAAATGTTAGGCGTTCGGGGTCTGAGGGTCCCGGGACCACTTGAAAGGCGTGGGCAAACGAAAATATGGGAATCGGACGGAATTATTGTTTTTTTGACGAAAAATTCAAAAAATGAGGAACGATCATGGCGGGGAGGTGACTATGGTTCCTTAGGTCTTATTTGATGGCCCAGAAATGTTTTAGGCGATCGGTGTCCGGAGATCCCGGGACCACTTGGAAAGTGTGGGCTATATAGCACACGAAAATATGGGAATCGGGCGGAAATCTATTATTTTGGCCGTAAAATATAAAAATTGAGGAACGATCATAGTAGGGCGGTGACTATGGTTCCTTAGGTCTTATTTGATGGCCCGAAAATTTTTTAGGTGATCGGAGTCCAGGGGTCCCGGGACCACTTGTAATGCGCGGGCTATAGCACACGAAAATATGGGAATCAAGCGGAATTCTACTTTTATGGTCGTAAATCACAAAAAAATGAGGAACGGTCATGGCGGGGCTGTGACTATGGTTTCTTAGGTCGTATTTGATGGCCCAGAAAATTTTAGGCTATCGGGGTCCGGGGTGTCCCAGGACCACTTGGAAGGCGTGGGCTATTGCAAACGAAAATATGGGAATCGGGTGGAATTCTAGTTTTTTGGCCGTAAAATGCAAAGAATGAGGAATGATCATGACGGAACGGTGACTATGGTTCCTTAGGACGTATTTGACTGCCCGAAAAAATTTTAGGCGTTCCGAGTCCGGGGGGCCCGGCCCACTCGGAAGGCGTGGGCACACACGAAAATATGGGAATTGGGCGGAATTCTAGTTTTTTGGCCAAAAAATGCCTAATATGAGGAATGATCAAGGAGGGGCAGTGACAATGGTTCCTCGAGTCTTTTTTTATAGTACGGAAAAATTTTAGGCGATCGGGGTCCGTGGGGCCCAGGACCAGTCGGAATGCGTGGGCTATAGCACACGAAAATATGGGAATGGGGCGGAATTCTAGTTTTTTGGCCGAAAAATACAAAAAATGAGGAATAATCATGGCGGAGCAGTGACTATTGTTCTTTAGGTCGTATTTTATGGCGCTGAAAAATTTTAGGCGATCGGGGTCCGGGGGTCCCGGGACCACTTGGAAGGCGTGGGCTATAGCACACGAAAATTTGGGAATCGGGCGGAATTCTAGTTTTTTGGCCGTAAAATGCAAAACATGAGGAAAGGTCATGGCGGGGTGGTGACTATGGTTCCTTAGGTCGTATTTAATGGACCGAAAGTTTTTTAGGGAATCCAGTTCCGGGGGCCCCTACCCACTGGGGAGGGGTGGCCTATAGTAAACGAAAATATGGGAATCATGCAAACTTCTAGTGTTTTGGCCCAAAAAAGCAAAATATGAGGAACGATCATGGCGGGGCGATGACTATGGTTCCTTAGGTCGGATTTGATGGCCCGGAAAAATTTTAGGCGGTCGGGGTCCCGGAGTCCCGGGACCACTTGGAAGGCGTGGGCTATAGCACACGAAAATATGGGAATCAGGCGAAATTCTAATTTTTTGGCCGTAAAACGCAAAATATGAGGAATGGTAATGGCGGGGCGGTAACTATGGTTCGTTAGGTCGTATTTCATGGCCCAAAAATTTTTTAGACGTTCGGGGTCCGGGGCCCACGCACACTTGGAAGGCGTATAGCACACAAAAATATGGGAATCGGGCGGAATTCTAGTTTTTTGGCCGTAAAATGCAAAACATGAGGAAAGGTCATGGCGGGGCGGTGACTATGGTTCCTTAGGTCGTATTTTATGGTCCGGAAAAATCTTAGGCGATCGGGGTCCGGGGGTTCCGTGACCACTTGAAGGTGTGGGCTATATAGCACACGAAAATATGGGAATCACGCGGAAATCTATTGTTTTGGCCGTAAAATGTAAAAAATGAGGAATGATGATGGCGGCATGGTGACTATGGTTCCTTAAGTCTTATTTGATGGCCCGAAAAAATTAAAACGCAAAACAACGTTGAACGATCATGGTAGGGCGGTATCTATGGTTCTCAAGGTCGTATTTGATGTCCCGAAATTTTTTTAAGCAATCCGCGTCCTGGGATCCTGGCCCACTCGGAATGTGTGGGCTATAGCACACGCGAATATGGGAATCGGACGGAATTCTAGTGTTTTGGCCGTAAAATGCAAAACATGAGGAAAGGTCATGGCGGGGTGGTGACTATGGTTCCTTAGGTCGTATTTAATGGCCCGAAAGTTTTATAGGGAATCCAGTTCCGGGGGCCCCTACCCACTGGGGAGGCATGGGTTATAGTAAACGAAAATATGGGAATCATGCAAACTTCTAGTTTTTTGGCCCAAAAAAGCAAAATATGAGGAACGATCATAGCGGGGCGGTGACTATGGTTCCTTAGGACGTATTTGATGGCCCGGAAAAATTTTAGGCGATCGGGGTCCTGGAGTCCCGGGACCACTTGGAAGGCGTGTGCTATAGCACACGAAAATAAGGGAATCAGGCGAAATTCTAATTTTTTGGCCGTAAAATGCAAAATATGAGGAATGGTAATGGCGGGGCGGTAACTATGGTTCTTTAGGTCGTATTTCATGGCCCGGAAAATTTTTAGACGTTTGGGGTCCGGGGGCCCACGCACACTTGGAAGGCGTTGGCTATAGCACACGAAAATATGGGAATCGGGCGGAATTCTAGTTTTTTGGCCGTAAAATGCAAAACCTGAGGAAAGGTCATGGCGGGGCAGTGACTATGGTTCCCTAGGTCGTATTTTATGGTCCGGAAAAATCTTAGGCGATCGGGGTCCGGGGGTTCCGGGACCACTTGAAGGCGTGGGCTAGCGCACGAAAATATGGGAATCGGGCATAATTCTAGATTTTTGGCCGTAAAATGCAAAACATGAGGAAAGCTCATGGCGGGGTCGGTGACTATGGTTCCTTAGGTCGTATTGGATGGCCCGGAAAAATGTTAGGCGTTCGGGGTCTGAGGGTCCCGGGACCACTTGAAAGGCGTGGGCAAACGAAAATATGGGAATCGGACGGAATTATTGTTTTTTTGACGAAAAATTCAAAAAATGAGGAACGATCATGGCGGGGAGGTGACTATGGTTCCTTAGGTCTTATTTGATGGCCCAGAAATGTTTTAGGCGATCGGTGTCCGGAGATCCCGGGACCACTTGGAAAGTGTGGGCTATATAGCACACGAAAATATGGGAATCGGGCGGAAATCTATTATTTTGGCCGTAAAATATAAAAATTGAGGAACGATCATAGTAGGGCGGTGACTATGGTTCCTTAGGTCTTATTTGATGGCCCGAAAATTTTTTAGGTGATCGGAGTCCAGGGGTCCCGGGACCACTTGTAATGCGCGGGCTATAGCACACGAAAATATGGGAATCAAGCGGAATTCTACTTTTATGGTCGTAAATCACAAAAAAATGAGGAACGGTCATGGCGGGGCTGTGACTATGGTTTCTTAGGTCGTATTTGATGGCCCAGAAAATTTTAGGCTATCGGGGTCCGGGGTGTCCCAGGACCACTTGGAAGGCGTGGGCTATTGCAAACGAAAATATGGGAATCGGGTGGAATTCTAGTTTTTTGGCCGTAAAATGCAAAGAATGAGGAATGATCATGACGGAACGGTGACTATGGTTCCTTAGGACGTATTTGACTGCCCGAAAAAATTTTAGGCGTTCCGAGTCCGGGGGGCCCGGCCCACTCGGAAGGCGTGGGCACACACGAAAATATGGGAATTGGGCGGAATTCTAGTTTTTTGGCCAAAAAATGCCTAATATGAGGAATGATCAAGGAGGGGCAGTGACAATGGTTCCTCGAGTCTTTTTTTATAGTACGGAAAAATTTTAGGCGATCGGGGTCCGTGGGGCCCAGGACCAGTCGGAATGCGTGGGCTATAGCACACGAAAATATGGGAATGGGGCGGAATTCTAGTTTTTTGGCCGAAAAATACAAAAAATGAGGAATAATCATGGCGGAGCAGTGACTATTGTTCTTTAGGTCGTATTTTATGGCGCTGAAAAATTTTAGGCGATCGGGGTCCGGGGGTCCCGGGACCACTTGGAAGGCGTGGGCTATAGCACACGAAAATTTGGGAATCGGGCGGAATTCTAGTTTTTTGGCCGTAAAATGCAAAACATGAGGAAAGGTCATGGCGGGGTGGTGACTATGGTTCCTTAGGTCGTATTTAATGGACCGAAAGTTTTTTAGGGAATCCAGTTCCGGGGGCCCCTACCCACTGGGGAGGGGTGGCCTATAGTAAACGAAAATATGGGAATCATGCAAACTTCTAGTGTTTTGGCCCAAAAAAGCAAAATATGAGGAACGATCATGGCGGGGCGATGACTATGGTTCCTTAGGTCGGATTTGATGGCCCGGAAAAATTTTAGGCGGTCGGGGTCCCGGAGTCCCGGGACCACTTGGAAGGCGTGGGCTATAGCACACGAAAATATGGGAATCAGGCGAAATTCTAATTTTTTGGCCGTAAAACGCAAAATATGAGGAATGGTAATGGCGGGGCGGTAACTATGGTTCGTTAGGTCGTATTTCATGGCCCAAAAAATTTTTAGACGTTCGGGGTCCGGGGCCCACGCACACTTGGAAGGCGTATAGCACACAAAAATATGGGAATCGGGCGGAATTCTAGTTTTTTGGCCGTAAAATGCAAAACATGAGGAAAGGTCATGGCGGGGCGGTGACTATGGTTCCTTAGGTCGTATTTTATGGTCCGGAAAAATCTTAGGCGATCGGGGTCCGGGGGTTCCGTGACCACTTGAAGGTGTGGGCTATATAGCACACGAAAATATGGGAATCACGCGGAAATCTATTGTTTTGGCCGTAAAATGTAAAAAATGAGGAATGATGATGGCGGCATGGTGACTATGGTTCCTTAAGTCTTATTTGATGGCCCGAAAAAATTAAAACGCAAAACAACGTTGAACGATCATGGTAGGGCGGTATCTATGGTTCTCAAGGTCGTATTTGATGTCCCGAAATTTTTTTAAGCAATCCGCGTCCTGGGATCCTGGCCCACTCGGAATGTGTGGGCTATAGCACACGCGAATATGGGAATCGGACGGAATTCTAGTGTTTTGGCCGTAAAATGCAAAACATGAGGAAAGGTCATGGCGGGGTGGTGACTATGGTTCCTTAGGTCGTATTTAATGGCCCGAAAGTTTTATAGGGAATCCAGTTCCGGGGGCCCCTACCCACTGGGGAGGCATGGGTTATAGTAAACGAAAATATGGGAATCATGCAAACTTCTAGTTTTTTGGCCCAAAAAAGCAAAATATGAGGAACGATCATAGCGGGGTGGTGACTATGGTTCCTTAGGACGTATTTGATGGCCCGGAAAAATTTTAGGCGATCGGGGTCCTGGAGTCCCGGGACCACTTGGAAGGCGTGTGCTATAGCACACGAAAATAAGGGAATCAGGCGAAATTCTAATTTTTTGGCCGTAAAATGCAAAATATGAGGAATGGTAATGGCGGGGCGGTAACTATGGTTCTTTAGGTCGTATTTCATGGCCCGGAAAATTTTTAGACGTTTGGGGTCCGGGGGCCCACGCACACTTGGAAGGCGTTGGCTATAGCACACGAAAATATGGGAATCGGGCGGAATTCTAGTTTTTTGGCCGTAAAATGCAAAACCTGAGGAAAGGTCATGGCGGGGCAGTGACTATGGTTCCCTAGGTCGTATTTTATGGTCCGGAAAAATCTTAGGCGATCGGGGTCCGGGGGTTCCGGGACCACTTGAAGGCGTGGGCTAGCGCACGAAAATATGGGAATCGGGCATAATTCTAGATTTTTGGCCGTAAAATGCAAAACATGAGGAAAGCTCATGGCGGGGTCGGTGACTATGGTTCCTTAGGTCGTATTGGATGGCCCGGAAAAATGTTAGGCGTTCGGGGTCTGAGGGTCCCGGGACCACTTGAAAGGCGTGGGCAAACGAAAATATGGGAATCGGACGGAATTATTGTTTTTTTGACGAAAAATTCAAAAAATGAGGAACGATCATGGCGGGGAGGTGACTATGGTTCCTTAGGTCTTATTTGATGGCCCAGAAATGTTTTAGGCGATCGGTGTCCGGAGATCCCGGGACCACTTGGAAAGTGTGGGCTATATAGCACACGAAAATATGGGAATCGGGCGGAAATCTATTATTTTGGCCGTAAAATATAAAAATTGAGGAACGATCATAGTAGGGCGGTGACTATGGTTCCTTAGGTCTTATTTGATGGCCCGAAAATTTTTTAGGTGATCGGAGTCCAGGGGTCCCGGGACCACTTGTAATGCGCGGGCTATAGCACACGAAAATATGGGAATCAAGCGGAATTCTACTTTTATGGTCGTAAATCACAAAAAAATGAGGAACGGTCATGGCGGGGCTGTGACTATGGTTTCTTAGGTCGTATTTGATGGCCCAGAAAATTTTAGGCTATCGGGGTCCGGGGTGTCCCAGGACCACTTGGAAGGCGTGGGCTATTGCAAACGAAAATATGGGAATCGGGTGGAATTCTAGTTTTTTGGCCGTAAAATGCAAAGAATGAGGAATGATCATGACGGAACGGTGACTATGGTTCCTTAGGACGTATTTGACTGCCCGAAAAAATTTTAGGCGTTCCGAGTCCGGGGGGCCCGGCCCACTCGGAAGGCGTGGGCACACACGAAAATATGGGAATTGGGCGGAATTCTAGTTTTTTGGCCAAAAAATGCCTAATATGAGGAATGATCAAGGAGGGGCAGTGACAATGGTTCCTCGAGTCTTTTTTTATAGTACGGAAAAATTTTAGGCGATCGGGGTCCGTGGGGCCCAGGACCAGTCGGAATGCGTGGGCTATAGCACACGAAAATATGGGAATGGGGCGGAATTCTAGTTTTTTGGCCGAAAAATACAAAAAATGAGGAATAATCATGGCGGAGCAGTGACTATTGTTCTTTAGGTCGTATTTTATGGCGCTGAAAAATTTTAGGCGATCGGGGTCCGGGGGTCCCGGGACCACTTGGAAGGCGTGGGCTATAGCACACGAAAATTTGGGAATCGGGCGGAATTCTAGTTTTTTGGCCGTAAAATGCAAAACATGAGGAAAGGTCATGGCGGGGTGGTGACTATGGTTCCTTAGGTCGTATTTAATGGACCGAAAGTTTTTTAGGGAATCCAGTTCCGGGGGCCCCTACCCACTGGGGAGGGGTGGCCTATAGTAAACGAAAATATGGGAATCATGCAAACTTCTAGTGTTTTGGCCCAAAAAAGCAAAATATGAGGAACGATCATGGCGGGGCGATGACTATGGTTCCTTAGGTCGGATTTGATGGCCCGGAAAAATTTTAGGCGGTCGGGGTCCCGGAGTCCCGGGACCACTTGGAAGGCGTGGGCTATAGCACACGAAAATATGGGAATCAGGCGAAATTCTAATTTTTTGGCCGTAAAACGCAAAATATGAGGAATGGTAATGGCGGGGCGGTAACTATGGTTCGTTAGGTCGTATTTCATGGCCCAAAAATTTTTTAGACGTTCGGGGTCCGGGGCCCACGCACACTTGGAAGGCGTATAGCACACAAAAATATGGGAATCGGGCGGAATTCTAGTTTTTTGGCCGTAAAATGCAAAACATGAGGAAAGGTCATGGCGGGGCGGTGACTATGGTTCCTTAGGTCGTATTTTATGGTCCGGAAAAATCTTAGGCGATCGGGGTCCGGGGGTTCCGTGACCACTTGAAGGTGTGGGCTATATAGCACACGAAAATATGGGAATCACGCGGAAATCTATTGTTTTGGCCGTAAAATGTAAAAAATGAGGAATGATGATGGCGGCATGGTGACTATGGTTCCTTAAGTCTTATTTGATGGCCCGAAAAAATTAAAACGCAAAACAACGTTGAACGATCGTGGTAGGGCGGTATCTATGGTTCTCAAGGTCGTATTTGATGTCCCGAAATTTTTTTAAGCAATCCGCGTCCTGGGATCCTGGCCCACTCGGAATGTGTGGGCTATAGCACACGCGAATATGGGAATCGGACGGAATTCTAGTGTTTTGGCCGTAAAATGCAAAACATGAGGAAAGGTCATGGCGGGGTGGTGTCTATGGTTCCTTAGGTCGTATTTAATGGCCCGAAAGTTTTATAGGGAATCCAGTTCCGGGGGCCCTTACCCACTGGGGAGGCGTGGGAGTAAACAAAAATATGGGAATCATGCAAACTACTAGTTTTTTGGCCCAAAAAAGCAAAATATGGGGAACGATCATGGCGGGGCGGTGACTATGGTTCCTTAGGTCGTATTTGATGGACCGAAAAAATTTTAGGCGATCGGGGTCCCGGAGTCCCGGGACCACTTGGAAGGCGTGGGCTATAGCACACGAAAATATGGGAATCAGGCGAAATTCTAATTTTTTGGCCGTAAAACGCAAAATATGAGGAATGGTAATGGCGGGGCGGTAACTATGGTTCGTTAGGTCGTATTTCATGGCCCAAAAAATTTTTAGACGTTCGGGGTCCGGGGGCCCACGCACACTTGGAAGGCGTATAGCACACAAAAATATGGGAATCGGGCGGAATTCTAGTTTTTTGGCCGTAAAATGCAAAACATGAGGAAAGGTCATGGCGGGGCGGTGACTATGGTTCCTTAGGTCGTATTTTATGGTCCGGAAAAATCTTAGGCGATCGGGGTCCGGGGGTTCCGTGACCACTTGAAGGTGTGGGCTATATAGCACACGAAAATATGGGAATCACGCGGAAATCTATTGTTTTGGCCGTAAAATGTAAAAAATGAGGAATGATGATGGCGGCATGGTGACTATGGTTCCTTAAGTCTTATTTGATGGCCCGAAAAAATTAAAACGCAAAACAACGTTGAACGATCATGGTAGGGCGGTATCTATGGTTCTCAAGGTCGTATTTGATGTCCCGAAATTTTTTTAAGCAATCCGCGTCCTGGGATCCTGGCCCACTCGGAATGTGTGGGCTATAGCACACGCGAATATGGGAATCGGACGGAATTCTAGTGTTTTGGCCGTAAAATGCAAAACATGAGGAAAGGTCATGGCGGGGTGGTGTCTATGGTTCCTTAGGTCGTATTTAATGGCCCGAAAGTTTTATAGGAAATCCAGTTCCGGGGGCCCTTACCCACTGGGGAGGCGTGGGAGTAAACAAAAATATGGGAATCATGCAAACTACTAGTTTTTTGGCCCAAAAAAGCAAAATATGGGGAACGATCATGGCGGGGCGGTGACTATGGTTCCTTAGGTCGTATTTGATTGACCGAAAAAATTTTAGGCGATCGGGGTCCCGTAGTCCCGGGACCACTTGGAAGGCGTGGGCTATAGCACACGAAAATATGGGAATCAGGCGAAATTCTAATTTTTTGGCCGTAAAACGCAAAATATGAGGAATGGTAATGGCGGGGCGGTAACTATGGTTCTTTAGGTCGTATTTCATTGCCCGAAAAATTTTTAGACGTTCGGGGTCCGGGGGCCCACGCACACTTGGAAGGCGTATAGCACACAAAAATATGGGAATCGGGCAGAATTCTAGTTTTTTGGCCGTAAAATGCAAAACATGAGGAAAGGTCATGGCGGGGCGGTGACTATGGTTCCTTAGGTCGTATTTTATGGTCCGGAAAAATCTTAGGTGATCGGGGTCCGGGGGTTCCGGGACCACTTGAAGGCGTGGGCTAGCACACGAAAATATGGGAATCGGGCATAATTCTAGTTTTTTGGCCGTAAAATGCAAAACATGAGGAAAGCTCATGGCGGGGTCGGTGACTATGGTTCCTTAGGTCGTATTGGATGGCCCGGAAAAATGTTAGGCGTTCGGGGTCTGAGGGTCCCGGGACCACTTGAAAGGCGTGGGCAAACGAAAATATGGGAATCGGACGGAATTATTGTTTTTTTGACGAAAAATTCAAAAAATGAGGAACGATCATGGCGGGGAGGTGACTATGGTTCCTTAGGTCTTATTTGATGGCCCAGAAATGTTTTAGGCGATCGGTGTCCGGAGATCCCGGGACCACTTGGAAAGTGTGGGCTATATAGCACACGAAAATATGGGAATCGGGCGGAAATCTATTATTTTGGCCGTAAAATATAAAAATTGAGGAACGATCATAGTAGGGCGGTGACTATGGTTCCTTAGGTCTTATTTGATGGCCCGAAAATTTTTTAGGTGATCGGAGTCCAGGGGTCCCGGGACCACTTGTAATGCGCGGGCTATAGCACACGAAAATATGGGAATCAAGCGGAATTCTACTTTTATGGTCGTAAATCACAAAAAAATGAGGAACGGTCATGGCGGGGCTGTGACTATGGTTTCTTAGGTCGTATTTGATGGCCCAGAAAATTTTAGGCTATCGGGGTCCGGGGTGTCCCAGGACCACTTGGAAGGCGTGGGCTATTGCAAACGAAAATATGGGAATCGGGTGGAATTCTAGTTTTTTGGCCGTAAAATGCAAAGAATGAGGAATGATCATGACGGAACGGTGACTATGGTTCCTTAGGACGTATTTGACTGCCCGAAAAAATTTTAGGCGTTCCGAGTCCGGGGGGCCCGGCCCACTCGGAAGGCGTGGGCACACACGAAAATATGGGAATTGGGCGGAATTCTAGTTTTTTGGCCAAAAAATGCCTAATATGAGGAATGATCAAGGAGGGGCAGTGACAATGGTTCCTCGAGTCTTTTTTTATAGTACGGAAAAATTTTAGGCGATCGGGGTCCGTGGGGCCCAGGACCAGTCGGAATGCGTGGGCTATAGCACACGAAAATATGGGAATGGGGCGGAATTCTAGTTTTTTGGCCGAAAAATACAAAAAATGAGGAATAATCATGGCGGAGCAGTGACTATTGTTCTTTAGGTCGTATTTTATGGCGCTGAAAAATTTTAGGCGATCGGGGTCCGGGGGTCCCGGGACCACTTGGAAGGCGTGGGCTATAGCACACGAAAATTTGGGAATCGGGCGGAATTCTAGTTTTTTGGCCGTAAAATGCAAAACATGAGGAAAGGTCATGGCGGGGTGGTGACTATGGTTCCTTAGGTCGTATTTAATGGACCGAAAGTTTTTTAGGGAATCCAGTTCCGGGGGCCCCTACCCACTGGGGAGGGGTGGCCTATAGTAAACGAAAATATGGGAATCATGCAAACTTCTAGTGTTTTGGCCCAAAAAAGCAAAATATGAGGAACGATCATGGCGGGGCGATGACTATGGTTCCTTAGGTCGGATTTGATGGCCCGGAAAAATTTTAGGCGGTCGGGGTCCCGGAGTCCCGGGACCACTTGGAAGGCGTGGGCTATAGCACACGAAAATATGGGAATCAGGCGAAATTCTAATTTTTTGGCCGTAAAACGCAAAATATGAGGAATGGTAATGGCGGGGCGGTAACTATGGTTCGTTAGGTCGTATTTCATGGCCCAAAAAATTTTTAGACGTTCGGGGTCCGGGGCCCACGCACACTTGGAAGGCGTATAGCACACAAAAATATGGGAATCGGGCGGAATTCTAGTTTTTTGGCCGTAAAATGCAAAACATGAGGAAAGGTCATGGCGGGGCGGTGACTATGGTTCCTTAGGTCGTATTTTATGGTCCGGAAAAATCTTAGGCGATCGGGGTCCGGGGGTTCCGTGACCACTTGAAGGTGTGGGCTATATAGCACACGAAAATATGGGAATCACGCGGAAATCTATTGTTTTGGCCGTAAAATGTAAAAAATGAGGAATGATGATGGCGGCATGGTGACTATGGTTCCTTAAGTCTTATTTGATGGCCCGAAAAAATTAAAACGCAAAACAACGTTGAACGATCATGGTAGGGCGGTATCTATGGTTCTCAAGGTCGTATTTGATGTCCCGAAATTTTTTTAAGCAATCCGCGTCCTGGGATCCTGGCCCACTCGGAATGTGTGGGCTATAGCACACGCGAATATGGGAATCGGACGGAATTCTAGTGTTTTGGCCGTAAAATGCAAAACATGAGGAAAGGTCATGGCGGGGTGGTGTCTATGGTTCCTTAGGTCGTATTTAATGGCCCGAAAGTTTTATAGGGAATCCAGTTCCGGGGGCCCTTACCCACTGGGGAGGCGTGGGAGTAAACAAAAATATGGGAATCATGCAAACTACTAGTTTTTTGGCCCAAAAAAGCAAAATATGGGGAACGATCATGGCGGGGCGGTGACTATGGTTCCTTAGGTCGTATTTGATGGACCGAAAAAATTTTAGGCGATCGGGGTCCCGGAGTCCCGGGACCACTTGGAAGGCGTGGGCTATAGCACACGAAAATATGGGAATCAGGCGAAATTCTAATTTTTTGGCCGTAAAACGCAAAATATGAGGAATGGTAATGGCGGGGCGGTAACTATGGTTCGTTAGGTCGTATTTCATTGCCCGGAAAATTTTTAGACGTTCGGGGTCCGGGGGCCCACGCACACTTGGAAGGCGTATAGCACACAAAAATATGGGAATCGGGCGGAATTCTAGTTTTTTTGCCGTAAAATGCAAAACATGAGGAAAGGTCATGGCGGGGCGGTGACTATGGTTCCTTAGGTCGTATTTTATGGTCCGGAAAATCTTAGGCGATCGGGGTCCGGGGGTTCCGGGACCACTTGAAGGCGTGGGCTAGCACACGAAAATATGGGAATCGGGCATAATTCTAGTTTTTTGGCCGTAAAATGCAAAACATGAGGAAAGCTCATGGCGGGGTCGGTGACTATGGTTCCTTAGGTCGTATTGGATGGCCCGGAAAAATGGTAGGCGTTCGTGGTCCGAGGGTCCCGGGACCACTTGAAAGGCGTGGGCAAACGAAAATATGGGAATCGGACGGAATTATAGTTTTTTGGCCGAAAAATTCAAAAAATTAGGAACGATCATGGCAGGGAGGTGACTATGGTTCCTTAGGTCTTATTTGATGGCCTAGAAAATTTTTAGGCGATCGGTGTCCGGGGGTTCCGGGACCACTTGAAGGTGTGGGCTATATAGCACACGAAAATATGGGAATCACGCGAAAATCTATTGTTTTGGCCGTAAAATGTAAAAAATGAGGAACGATCATGGCGGGATGGTGACTATGGTTCCTTAAGTCTTATTTGATGGCCCGAAAAAATTAAAACGCAAAACAACGTTGAACGATCATGGTAGGGCGGTATCTATGGTTCTCAAGGTCGTATTTGATGGCCCGAAATTTTTTTAAGCAATCCGCGTCCGGGGATCCTGGCCCACTCGGAATGTGTGGGCTATAGCACACGCAAATATGAGAATCGGACGGAATTCTAGTGTTTTGGCCGTAAAATGCAAAACATGAGGAAAGGTCAGGGCGGGGTGGTGACTATGGTTCCTTAGGTCGTATTTAATGGCCCGAAAGTTTTTTAGGGAATCCAGTTCCGGGGGCCCTTACCCACTGGGGAGGCGTGGGAGTAAACGAAAATATGGGAATCATGCAAACTTCTAGTTTTTTGGCCCAAAAAAGCAAAATATGGGGAACGATCATGGCGGGGCGGTGACTATGGTTCCTTAGGTCGTATTTGATTGACCGAAAAAATTTTAGGCGATCGGGGTCCCGTAGTCCCGGGACCACTTGGAAGGCGTGGGCTATAGCACACGAAAATATGGGAATCAGGCGAAATTCTAATTTTTTGGCCGTAAAACGCAAAATATGAGGAATGGTAATGGCGGGGCGGTAACTATGGTTCTTTAGGTCGTATTTCATTGCCCGAAAAATTTTTAGACGTTCGGGGTCCGGGGGCCCACGCACACTTGGAAGGCGTATAGCACACAAAAATATGGGAATCGGGCGGAATTCTAGTTTTTTGGCCGTAAAATGCAAAACATGAGGAAAGGTCATGGCGGGGCGGTGACTATGGTTCCTTAGGTCGTATTTTATGGTCCGGAAAAATCTTAGGTGATCGGGGTCCGGGGGTTCCGGGACCACTTGAAGGCGTGGGCTAGCACACGAAAATATGGGAATCGGGCATAATTCTAGTTTTTTGGCCGTAAAATGCAAAACATGAGGAAAGCTCATGGCGGGGTCGGTGACTATGGTTCCTTAGGTCGTATTGGATGGCCCGGAAAAATGTTAGGCGTTCGGGGTCTGAGGGTCCCGGGACCACTTGAAAGGCGTGGGCAAACGAAAATATGGGAATCGGACGGAATTATTGTTTTTTTGACGAAAAATTCAAAAAATGAGGAACGATCATGGCGGGGAGGTGACTATGGTTCCTTAGGTCTTATTTGATGGCCCAGAAATGTTTTAGGCGATCGGTGTCCGGAGATCCCGGGACCACTTGGAAAGTGTGGGCTATATAGCACACGAAAATATGGGAATCGGGCGGAAATCTATTATTTTGGCCGTAAAATATAAAAATTGAGGAACGATCATAGTAGGGCGGTGACTATGGTTCCTTAGGTCTTATTTGATGGCCCGAAAATTTTTTAGGTGATCGGAGTCCAGGGGTCCCGGGACCACTTGTAATGCGCGGGCTATAGCACACGAAAATATGGGAATCAAGCGGAATTCTACTTTTATGGTCGTAAATCACAAAAAAATGAGGAACGGTCATGGCGGGGCTGTGACTATGGTTTCTTAGGTCGTATTTGATGGCCCAGAAAATTTTAGGCTATCGGGGTCCGGGGTGTCCCAGGACCACTTGGAAGGCGTGGGCTATTGCAAACGAAAATATGGGAATCGGGTGGAATTCTAGTTTTTTGGCCGTAAAATGCAAAGAATGAGGAATGATCATGACGGAACGGTGACTATGGTTCCTTAGGACGTATTTGACTGCCCGAAAAAATTTTAGGCGTTCCGAGTCCGGGGGGCCCGGCCCACTCGGAAGGCGTGGGCACACACGAAAATATGGGAATTGGGCGGAATTCTAGTTTTTTGGCCAAAAAATGCCTAATATGAGGAATGATCAAGGAGGGGCAGTGACAATGGTTCCTCGAGTCTTTTTTTATAGTACGGAAAAATTTTAGGCGATCGGGGTCCGTGGGGCCCAGGACCAGTCGGAATGCGTGGGCTATAGCACACGAAAATATGGGAATGGGGCGGAATTCTAGTTTTTTGGCCGAAAAATACAAAAAATGAGGAATAATCATGGCGGAGCAGTGACTATTGTTCTTTAGGTCGTATTTTATGGCGCTGAAAAATTTTAGGCGATCGGGGTCCGGGGGTCCCGGGACCACTTGGAAGGCGTGGGCTATAGCACACGAAAATTTGGGAATCGGGCGGAATTCTAGTTTTTTGGCCGTAAAATGCAAAACATGAGGAAAGGTCATGGCGGGGTGGTGACTATGGTTCCTTAGGTCGTATTTAATGGACCGAAAGTTTTTTAGGGAATCCAGTTCCGGGGGCCCCTACCCACTGGGGAGGGGTGGCCTATAGTAAACGAAAATATGGGAATCATGCAAACTTCTAGTGTTTTGGCCCAAAAAAGCAAAATATGAGGAACGATCATGGCGGGGCGATGACTATGGTTCCTTAGGTCGGATTTGATGGCCCGGAAAAATTTTAGGCGGTCGGGGTCCCGGAGTCCCGGGACCACTTGGAAGGCGTGGGCTATAGCACACGAAAATATGGGAATCAGGCGAAATTCTAATTTTTTGGCCGTAAAACGCAAAATATGAGGAATGGTAATGGCGGGGCGGTAACTATGGTTCGTTAGGTCGTATTTCATGGCCCAAAAAATTTTTAGACGTTCGGGGTCCGGGGCCCACGCACACTTGGAAGGCGTATAGCACACAAAAATATGGGAATCGGGCGGAATTCTAGTTTTTTGGCCGTAAAATGCAAAACATGAGGAAAGGTCATGGCGGGGCGGTGACTATGGTTCCTTAGGTCGTATTTTATGGTCCGGAAAAATCTTAGGCGATCGGGGTCCGGGGGTTCCGTGACCACTTGAAGGTGTGGGCTATATAGCACACGAAAATATGGGAATCACGCGGAAATCTATTGTTTTGGCCGTAAAATGTAAAAAATGAGGAATGATGATGGCGGCATGGTGACTATGGTTCCTTAAGTCTTATTTGATGGCCCGAAAAAATTAAAACGCAAAACAACGTTGAACGATCATGGTAGGGCGGTATCTATGGTTCTCAAGGTCGTATTTGATGTCCCGAAATTTTTTTAAGCAATCCGCGTCCTGGGATCCTGGCCCACTCGGAATGTGTGGGCTATAGCACACGCGAATATGGGAATCGGACGGAATTCTAGTGTTTTGGCCGTAAAATGCAAAACATGAGGAAAGGTCATGGCGGGGTGGTGTCTATGGTTCCTTAGGTCGTATTTAATGGCCCGAAAGTTTTATAGGGAATCCAGTTCCGGGGGCCCTTACCCACTGGGGAGGCGTGGGAGTAAACAAAAATATGGGAATCATGCAAACTACTAGTTTTTTGGCCCAAAAAAGCAAAATATGGGGAACGATCATGGCGGGGCGGTGACTATGGTTCCTTAGGTCGTATTTGATGGACCGAAAAAATTTTAGGCGATCGGGGTCCCGGAGTCCCGGGACCACTTGGAAGGCGTGGGCTATAGCACACGAAAATATGGGAATCAGGCGAAATTCTAATTTTTTGGCCGTAAAACGCAAAATATGAGGAATGGTAATGGCGGGGCGGTAACTATGGTTCGTTAGGTCGTATTTCATTGCCCGGAAAATTTTTAGACGTTCGGGGTCCGGGGGCCCACGCACACTTGGAAGGCGTATAGCACACAAAAATATGGGAATCGGGCGGAATTCTAGTTTTTTTGCCGTAAAATGCAAAACATGAGGAAAGGTCATGGCGGGGCGGTGACTATGGTTCCTTAGGTCGTATTTTATGGTCCGGAAAATCTTAGGCGATCGGGGTCCGGGGGTTCCGGGACCACTTGAAGGCGTGGGCTAGCACACGAAAATATGGGAATCGGGCATAATTCTAGTTTTTTGGCCGTAAAATGCAAAACATGAGGAAAGCTCATGGCGGGGTCGGTGACTATGGTTCCTTAGGTCGTATTGGATGGCCCGGAAAAATGGTAGGCGTTCGTGGTCCGAGGGTCCCGGGACCACTTGAAAGGCGTGGGCAAACGAAAATATGGGAATCGGACGGAATTATAGTTTTTTGGCCGAAAAATTCAAAAAATTAGGAACGATCATGGCAGGGAGGTGACTATGGTTCCTTAGGTCTTATTTGATGGCCTAGAAAATTTTTAGGCGATCGGTGTCCGGGGGTTCCGGGACCACTTGAAGGTGTGGGCTATATAGCACACGAAAATATGGGAATCACGCGAAAATCTATTGTTTTGGCCGTAAAATGTAAAAAATGAGGAACGATCATGGCGGGATGGTGACTATGGTTCCTTAAGTCTTATTTGATGGCCCGAAAAAATTAAAACGCAAAACAACGTTGAACGATCATGGTAGGGCGGTATCTATGGTTCTCAAGGTCGTATTTGATGGCCCGAAATTTTTTTAAGCAATCCGCGTCCGGGGATCCTGGCCCACTCGGAATGTGTGGGCTATAGCACACGCAAATATGAGAATCGGACGGAATTCTAGTGTTTTGGCCGTAAAATGCAAAACATGAGGAAAGGTCAGGGCGGGGTGGTGACTATGGTTCCTTAGGTCGTATTTAATGGCCCGAAAGTTTTTTAGGGAATCCAGTTCCGGGGGCCCTTACCCACTGGGGAGGCGTGGGAGTAAACGAAAATATGGGAATCATGCAAACTTCTAGTTTTTTGGCCCAAAAAAGCAAAATATGGGGAACGATCATGGCGGGGCGGTGACTATGGTTCCTTAGGTCGTATTTGATTGACCGAAAAAATTTTAGGCGATCGGGGTCCCGTAGTCCCGGGACCACTTGGAAGGCGTGGGCTATAGCACACGAAAATATGGGAATCAGGCGAAATTCTAATTTTTTGGCCGTAAAACGCAAAATATGAGGAATGGTAATGGCGGGGCGGTAACTATGGTTCTTTAGGTCGTATTTCATTGCCCGAAAAATTTTTAGACGTTCGGGGTCCGGGGGCCCACGCACACTTGGAAGGCGTATAGCACACAAAAATATGGGAATCGGGCGGAATTCTAGTTTTTTGGCCGTAAAATGCAAAACATGAGGAAAGGTCATGGCGGGGCGGTGACTATGGTTCCTTAGGTCGTATTTTATGGTCCGGAAAAATCTTAGGTGATCGGGGTCCGGGGGTTCCGGGACCACTTGAAGGCGTGGGCTAGCACACGAAAATATGGGAATCGGGCATAATTCTAGTTTTTTGGCCGTAAAATGCAAAACATGAGGAAAGCTCATGGCGGGGTCGGTGACTATGGTACCTTAGGTCGTACTGGATGGCCCGGAAAAATGTTAGGCGTTCTGGATCCGAGGGTCCCGGGACCACTTGAAAGGCGTGGGCAAACGAAAATATGGGAATCAGATGGAATTATAGTTTTTTGGCCGAAAAATTCAAAAAATGAGGAACGATCATGGTAGGGAGGTGACTATGGTGCCTTAGGTCTTATTTGATGGCCCAGAAAATTTTTAGGCGATCGGTGTCCGGAGGTCCCGGGACCACTTGGAAGGTATGGGCTATATAGCACACAAAAATATGGGAATCACGCGGAAATCAATTGTTTTGGCCGTAAAATGTAAAAAATGAGGAACGATCATGGTGGGATGGTGACTATGGTTCCTTAAGTCTTATTTGATGGCCCGAAAAAATTAAAACGCAAAACAACGTGGAATGGTCATGGTAGGGCGGTATCTATGGTTCTCAAGGTCGTATTTGATGGCCCGAAAGTTTTTTAAGCAATCCGCGTCCGGGGATCCTGGCCCACTCGTAATGTGTGGGCTATAGCACACACAAATATGGGAATCAGACGGAATTCTAGTGTTTTGGCCGTAAAATGCAAAACATGAGGAAAGGTCATGGCGGGGTGGTGACTATGGTTCCTTAGGTCGTATTTAATGGCCCGAAAGTTTTTTAGGGAATCCAGTTCCGGGGGCCCCTACCCACTCGGGAGGCATGGGCTATAGTAAACGAAAATATGGGAATCATGCAAACTTCTAGTTTTTTGGCCCAAAAAAGCAAAATATGATGAACGATCATGGCGGGGCAGTGACTATGATTCCTTAGCTCGTATTTGATGTACCGGAAAAATATTAGGCGATCGGGGTCCCGGAGTCCCGGGACCACTTGGTAGGCGTGGGCTATACCACACGAAAATATGGGAATCAGGCGAAATTCTAATTTTTTGGCCGTAAAACGCAAAATATGAGGAATGGTAATGGCGGATTATAGCACACGAAAATATGGGAATCGGGCGGAATTCTAGTTTTTTGGCCGTAAATCACAAAAAAATGAGGAACGGTCATGGCGGGGCTGTGACTATGGTTTCTTAGGTCGTATTTGATGGCCCAGAAAATTTTAGGATATCGGGGTCCGGGGTGTCCTAGGACCACTTGGAAGGCGTGGGCTATTGCAAACGAAAATATGGGAATCGGGTGGAATTCTAGTTTTTTGGCTGTAAAATGCAAAGAATGAGGAACGATCATGAAGGGACGGTGACTATGGTTCCTTAGGACGTATTTGATTGCCCGAAAAAATTTTAGGCGATCCGAGTCCGGGGGGCCGGCCCACTCGGAAGGCATGGGCACACGCGAGTATATGGGAATCAGGCGGAATTCTAGTTTTTTGGCCAAAAAATGCCAAATATGAGGAACGATCAAGGCAGGGCGGTGACTACGGTTCCTTAATACTTTTTTATGGTACGGAAATATTTTAGGCGATCGGGGTCCGTGGGGCCCGGGACCAGTCGGAATGCGTGGGCTATATAGCACACGAAAATATGGGAATGGGGCGGAATTCTAGTTTTTTGGCTGAAAAATACAAAAAATGAGGAATAATCATGGCGGAGCAGTGACTATTGTTCTTTAGGTCGTATTTTATGGCCCTGAAAAATTTTAGGCGATCGGGGTCCGGGGGTCCCGGGACCACTTGGAAGGCGTGGGCTATAGCACACGAAAATATGGGAATCGGTCGGAATTCTAGTTTTTTTGTTGGGAAATGCAAAAAATAAGGAACGATCATGGCGGTGCGGTGACTATGGTTCCTTAGGTCGTATATGATGGCCCAAAAATATTTTAGGGGATCCGGGTCCAGGGGTCCTGGGACCACTTGGAAGGCGTGGGCTATAGCACACGAAAATTTGGGAAGCGGGCGGAATTCTAGTTTTTTTGCCGTAAAATGCAAAAAATGAGGAACGATCATGGCGGGGTGGTGACTATGGTTCCTTAAGTCTTATTTGATGGCCCGAAAAAATTAAAACGCAAAACAACGTGGAACGGTCATGGTAGGGCGGTATCTATGGTTCTCAAGGTCGTATTTGATGGCCCGAAATTTTTTTAAGCAATCCGCGTCCGGGGATCCTGGCCCACTCGTAATGTGTGGGATATAGCACACGCAAATATGGGAATCGGACGAAATTCTAGTGTTTTGGCCGTAAAATGCAAAACATGAGGAAAGGTTATGGCGGGGTGGTGACTATGGTTCCTTAGGTCGTATTTAATGGCCCGAAATATTTTTAGGGAATCCAGTTCTGGGGGCCCCTACTCACTGGGGAGGCGTGGGCTATAGTAAACGAAAATATGGGAATCATGCAAACTTCTAGTTTTTTGGCCCAAAAAATCAAAATATGAGGAACGATCATGGCGAGGCAGTGACTATGGTTCCTTAGGTCGTATTTGATGGACCGGAAAAATTTTAGGCGATCCGGGTCCCGGAGTCCCGGGACCACTTGGAAGGCGTGGGCTATACCACACGAAAATATGGGAATCAGGCGAAATTCTAGTTTTTTGGCCGTAAAACGTAAAATATGAGGAATGGTAGTGGCGGGGCGGTAACTATGGTTCTTTAGGTCGTATTTCATGGCCCGGAAAATTTTTAGACATTCGGGGTCCGGGGGCCCACGCACACTTGGAAGGCGTGGGCTATAGCACACGAAAATATGGGAATCAGGCGGAATTCTTGTTTTTTGGCCGTAAAATGCAAAATATGAGGAAAGGTCATGGCGGGGCGGTGACTATGGTTCCTTAGGTCGTATTTTATGGTCCGGAAAAATCTTAGACGATCGGGGTCCAGGGGTTCCGGGACCACTTGAAGGCATGGGCTAGCACACGAAAATATGGGAATCGGGAATAATTCTAGTTTTTTGGCCGTAAAATGCAAAACATTAGGAAAGCTCGTGGCGGGGTCGGTGTCTATGGTTCCTTAGGTCGTATTGGATGGCCCGGAAAAATGTTAGGCGTTCTAGGTCCGAGAGTCCCGGGACCACTTGAAAGGCGTGGGCAAACGAAAATATGTGAATCGGACGGAATTATAGTTTTTTGGCCGAAAAATTCAAAAAATGAGGAACGATCATGGCAGGGAGGTGACTATGGTTCCTTAGGTCTTATTTGATGGCCCAGAAAATTTTTAGGCGATCGATGTCCGGAGGTCCCGGGACCACTTGGAAGGTGTGGGCTATATAGCACACGAAAATATGGGAATCACGCGGAAATCAATTGTTTTGGCCGTAAAATGTTAAAATTGAGGAACGATCATAGTGGGGCGGTGACTATGGTTTCTTAGGTCTTATTTGAGGGCCCGAAAATTTTTTAGGTGATCGGAGTCCGGGGGTCCCGGGACCACTTGGAATGCGGGGGCTATAGCACACGAAAATATGGGAATCAAGCGAAATTCTAGTTTTTTGCCGTAAATCACAAAAAAAAATGAGGAACGGTCATGGCAGGGCTGTGACTATGTTTTCTTAGGTCGTATTTGATGGCCCAGAAAATTTTAGGCTATCGGGGTCCGGGGTGTCCCAGGACCACTTGGAAAGCGTGGGCTATTGCAAACGAAAATATGGGAATCGGGTGGAATTCTAGTTCTTTGGCCGTAAAATGCAAAGAATGAGGAACGATCATGACGGGACGGTGACTACGGTTCCTTAGGACGTATTTGATTGCTCGAAAAGTTTTTAGGCGATCCGAGTCCGGGGGGTTCGGCCCACTCGGAAGGCGTGGGCACACACGAAAATATGGGAATCGGGCGGAATTCTAGTTTTTTGGCCACAAAATGCCAAATATGAGGAACGATCAAGGCGGGGCGGTGACTATGGTTCCTTAAGTCTTCTTTTATGGTACGGAAAAATTTTAGGCGATCGGGATCCGTGGGGCCCGGGACCAGTCTGAATGCGTGGGCTATAGCAGACGAAAATATGGGAATGGGGCGGAATTCTAGTTTTTTGGCCGAAAAATACAAAAAAATGAGGAATAATCATGGCGGAGTAGTGACTATTGTTCTTTAGGTCGTATTTTATGGCCTTGAAAAATTTTAGGCGATCGGGGTCCGGGGGTCCCGGGACCACTTGGAAGGCGTGGGCTATAGCACACGAAAATATGAGAATCGGGCGGAATTCTAATTTTTTTGCCGAGAAATGCAAAAAATGAGGAACGATCATGGCGGTGCGGTGACTATGGTTCCTTAGGTCGTATATGATGGCCCGAAAACTTTTTAGGGGATCGGGGTCCAAGGGTCCTGGGATCACTTGGAAGGCGTGGGCTATAGCATACGAAAATTTGGGAATCGGGCGGAATTCTACTTTTTTGGCCGTAAAATGTAAAAAATGAGGAACGATCATGGCGGGGTGGTGACTATGGTTCCTTATGTCTTATTTGATGGCCCGAAAAAATTAAAACGCAAAACAACGTGGAACGGTCATTGTAGGGAGATATCTATGGTTCTCAAGGTCGTATTTGATGGCCCGAAAATTTTTTAAGCAATCCGCGTCCGGGGATCCTGGCCCACTCGGAATGTGTGGGCTATAGCACACGCAAATATGGGAATCGGACGGAATTCTAGTGTTTTGGCCGTAAAATGCAAAACATGAGGAAAGGTCATGGCGGGGTGGTGACTATGGTTCCTTAGGTCGTATTTAATGGCCCGAAAGTTTTATAGGGAATCCAGTTCCGGGGGCCCCTACCCACTGGGGAGGCATGGGTTATAGTAAACGAAAATATGGGAATCATGCAAACTTCTAGTTTTTTGGCCCAAAAAAGCAAAATATGAGGAACGATCATGGCGGGGCGGTGACTATGTTCCTTAGGTCGTATTTGATGGCCCGGAAAAATTTTAGGCGATCGGGGTCCTGGAGTCCCGGGACCACTTGGAAGGCGTGGGCTATAGCACACGAAAATATGGGAATCAGGCGAAATTCTAATTTTTTGGCCGTAAAACGCAAAATATGAGGAATGGTAATGGCGGGGCGGTAACTATGGTTATTTAGGTCGTATTTCATGGCCCGGAAAATTTTTAGACGTTCGGGGTCCGGGGGCCCACGCACACTTGGAAGGCGTGGGCTATAGCACACGAAAATATATGGGAATCGGGCGGAATTCTAGTTTTTGGCCATAAAATGCAAAACATGAGGAAAGGTCATGGCGGGGCGGTGACTATGGTTCCTTAGGTCGTATTTTATGGTCCAGAAAAATCTTAGGCGATCGGGGTCCGGGGAGTTCTGGGACCACTTGAAGGCGTGGGCTAGCACACGAAAATATGGGAATCGGGCATAATTCTAGTTTTTTGGCCGTAAAATGCAAAACATGAGGAAAGCTCATGGCGGGGTCGGTGACTATGGTTCCTTAGGTCGTATTGGATGGCCCGGAAAAATGTTAGGCGTTCGGGGTCTGAGGGTCCCGGGACCACTTGAAAGGCGTGGGAAAACGAAAATATGGGAATCGGACGGAATTATTGTTTTTTGGCCAAAAAATTCAAAAAATGAGGAACGATCATGGCGGGGAGGTGACTATGGTTCCTTAGGTCTTATTTGATGGTCCAGAAAATTTATAGGCGATCGGTGTCCGGAGGTCCCGGGACCACTTGGAAGTTGTGGCCTATATAGCACACGAAAATATAGGAATCGGGCGGAAATCTATTGTTTTGGCCGTAAAATGTAAAAATTGAGGAACTATCATAGTGGGGCGGTGACTATGGTTCCTTAGGTCTTATTTGATGGCCCGAAAATTTTTAGGTTATCGGAGTCCGGGGGTCCCGGGACCACTTGGAATGCGCGGGCTATAGCACACGAAAATATGGGAATCAAGCGGAATTCTAGTTTTTTGGTCGTAAATCACAAAAAATGAGGAACGGTCATGGCGGGGCTGTGACTATGGTTTCTTAAGTCGTATTTGATGGCCCAGAAAATTTTAGGCTATCGGGGTCCGGGGTGTCCCATGACCACTTGGAAGACGTGGGCTATTGCAAACGAAAATATGGGAATCGGGTGGAATTCTAGTTTTTTGGCCGTAAAATGCAAAGAATGAGGAACGATCATGACGGGACGGTGACTATGGTTCCTTAGGACGTATTTGATTGCCCGAAAATTTTTTAGGCGATCCGAGTCCGGGGGGCCGGCCGACTCGGAAGGCGTGGGCACAAACGAAAATATGGGAATCGGGCGGAATTCTAGTTTTTTGGCCAAAAAATGCCAAATATGAGGAACGATCAAGGCGGGGCGGTGACTATGGTTCCTTAAGTCTTTTTTTATGGTACGGAAAAATTTTAGGCGATCGGGGTCCGTGGGGCCCGGGACCAGTCGGAATGCGTGGGCGAATAGCACACGAAAATATGGGAATGGGGCGGAATTCTAGTTTTTTGGCCGAAAAATACAAAAAATGAGGAATAATCATGGCGGAGTAGTGACTATTGTTCTTTAGGTCATATTTTATGGCCTTGAAAAATTTTAGGCGATCGGGGTCCGGGGGTCCCGGGACCACTTGGAAGGCGTGGGCTATAGCACACGAAAATATGAGAATCGGGCGGAATTCTAATTTTTTTGCCGAGAAATGCAAAAAATGAGGAACGATCATGGCGGTGCGGTGACTATGGTTCCTTAGGTCGTATATGATGGCCCGAAAATTTTTTAGGGGATCGGGGTCCAAGGGTCCTGGGATCACTTGGAAGGCGTGGGCTATAGCACACGAAAATTTGGGAATCGGGCGGAATTCTACTTTTTTGGCCGTAAAATGTAAAAAATGAGGAACGATCATGGCGGGGTGGTGACTATGGTTCCTTAAGTCTTATTTGATGGCCCGAAAAAATTAAAACGAAAAACAACGTGGAACGGTCATAGTAGGGCGGTATCTATGGTTCTCAAGGTCGTATTTGATGGCCCGAAAATCTTTTAAGCAATCCACGTCCGGGGTTCCTGGCCCACTCGGAATGTGCGGGCTATAGCACACGCAAATATGGGAATCGGACGGAATTCTAGTGTTTCGGCCATAAAATGCAAAACATGAGGAAAGGTCATGGCGGGGTGGTGACTATGGTTCCTTAGGTCGTATTTAATGGCCCGAATGGTTTTTAGGGAATCCAGTTCCGGGGGCCCCTACCCACTGGGGAGGCGTGGGCTATAGTACACAAAAAATGGGAATCATGCAAACTTCTAGTTTTTTGGCCCAAAAAAGCAAAATATGAGGAACGATCATGGCGGGGCGGTGACTATGGTTCCTTAGGTCGTATTTGATGGCCCGGAAAAATTTTAGGCGATCGGGGTCCCGGAGTTCCGGGACCACTTGGAAGGCGTGGGCTATAGCACACGAAAATATGGGAATCAGGCGAAATTCTAATTTTTTGGCTGTAAAACGCAAAATATGAGGAATGGTAATGGCGGGGCGGTAACTATGGTTCTTTAGGTCATATTTCATGGCCCGGAAAATTTTTAGACGTTCGGGGTCCGGGGGCCAACGCACACTTGGAAGGCGTGGGCTATAGCACACGAAAATATGGGAATCGAGCGGAATTCTAGTTTTTTGGCCGTAAAATGCAAAACATGAGGAAAGGTCATGGCGGGGCGGTGACTATGGTTCCTTAGGTCATATTTTATGGTCCGGAAAAATCTTAGGCGATCGGGGTCCGGAGGTTCCGGGACCACTTGAAGGCGTGGGCTAGCACACGAAAAATATGGGAATCGGGCATAATTCTAGTTTTTTGGCCGTAAAATGCAAAACATGAGGAAAGCTCATGGCGGGGTCGGTGACTATGGTTCCTTATGTCGTATTGGATGGCCCGGAAAAATGTTAGGCATTCGGGGTCCGAGGGTCCCGGGTCCATTTGAATGGCGTGGGCAAACGAAAATATGAGAATCGGACGGAATTATAGTTTTTTGGCCGAAAAATTCAAAAAATGAGGAACGATCATGGCGGGGAGGTGACTATGGTTCCTTAGGTCTTATTTGATGGCCCAAAATTTTTTTAGGCGATCTATGTCCGGAGGTCCTGGGACCACTTGGAAGGTGTGGGCTATATAGTACACGAAAATATGGGTATCAGGCGGAAATCAATTGTTTTGGCCGTAAAATGTAAAAATTGAGGAACGATCATAGTGGGGCGGTGACTATGGTTCCATAGGTCTTATTTGATGGCCCGAAAAAGTTTTAGGTGATCAGACTCCGGGGGTCCCGGGACCACTTGGAATGCGCGGGTTATAGCACACGAAAATATGGGAATCAAGCGGAATTCTAGTTTTTTGGTCGTAAATCACAAAAAAATGAGGAACGGTCATGGCGGGGCTGTGACTATGGTTTCTTAGGTCGTATTTGATGGCCCAGAAAATTTTAGGCTATCGGGGTCCGGGGTGTCCCAGGACCACTTGGAAGGCGTGGGCTATTGCAAACGAAAATATGGGAATCGGGTGGAATTCTAGTTTTTTGGCCGTAAAATGCAAAGAATGAGGAACGATCATGACAGGACGGTGACTATGGTTCCTTAGGACGTATTTGATTGCCCGAAAAAATTTTAGGCTATCCGAGTCCGCGGGGGCCGGCCCACTCGGAAAGCGAGGGCACACACGAAAATATGGGAATCGGGTAGAATTCTAGTTTTTTGGCCAAAAAATGCCAAATATGAGAAACGGTCATGGCAAGGCGGTATCTATGGTTCTCAAGGTCGTATTTGATGGCCCGAAATGTTTTTATGCAATCCGCATCCGGGGGTCCTGGCCCACTCGGAATGTGTGGGCTATAGCACACGAAAATATGGGAATGGGGCGGAATTCTAGTTTTTTGGCCGAAAAATACAAAAAATGAGTAATAATCATGGCGGAGCGGTGACTATGGTTCATTAGGTCGTATTTGACGGACCAGAAAAATTTTAGGCGATCCGGGGGTCTGGGGTCCCGGGACCACTTGGAAGGCATGGGCTATATAGCACACGAAAATATGGGAATCTGGCGGAATTCTAGTTTTTTTGTCGAAAAACGCAAAAAAATGAGGAACAATCATGGCGGTGCGGCGACTAAGGTTCCTTAGGTCGTATATGATGGCCCGAAAATTTTTTATGGGATCGGGGTCCAGGGGGCCCGGGACCACTCGGAAGGCGAGGGCTATGGCACACGAAAATATGGGAATCAGGCGTAATTCTAGTTTTTTGGCCGAAAAATGTGAAAAATGAGGAATAATCATGGCGGAGCACTGACTATTGTTCTTTATATCGTATTATATGGCCCTGAAAAATTTTAGGCGATCGGGGTCCGGGAGTCCCGGGACCACTTGGAAGGCGTGGGCTATAGCACACGAAAATATGGGAATCGGGCGGAATTCTAGTTTTTTTGCCGAAAAATGCATAAAATGAGGAATGATCTTTGCGGTGCGATGACTATGGTTCCTTAGGTCGTATATGATGGCCCGAAAAATATTTAGGGGATCGGGGTTCAGGGATCCTGGGACCACTTGGAAGGCGTGGGCTATAGCATACGAAAATATGGGAATCGGGCGGAATTCTAGTTTTTTCGCCGTAAAATAAAAAAAATGAGGAACGATCATGGCAGGGTGGTGACTATGGTTCCTTAAGTCTTATTTGATGGCCCGGAAAAATTAAAACGCAAAACAACGTGGAACGGTCATGGCAGGGCGGTATATATGGTTCTCAAGGTCGTATTTGATGGCACGAAAATTTTTTAAGCAATCCGCATCCGGGGGTCCTGGCCCACTCGGAATGTGTGGGCTATAGCACACGCAAATATGGGAATCAGACGGAATTCTAGTGTTTTGGCCGTAAAATGCAAAACATGAGGAAAGGTCATGGCGGGGTGGTGACTATGGTTCCTTAGGTGTTATTTGATGGCACAAAAATATTTTAGGCAATCCAGTTCCGGAGGGCCTTACCCACTGGGGAGGCGTGGGCTATAGCAAACGAAAATATGGGAATCATGCAAACTTCTAGTTTTTTGGCCCAAAAAAGCAAAATATGAGGAATGATCATGGAGGGGTGGTGAATATGGTTCCTTAGGTCGTATTTAATGGCTCGTAAAAATTTTAGGCGATCGGGGTCCGGGAGTCCCGGGACCACTTGGAAGGCGTGGGCTATAGCACACGAAAATATGGGAATCAAGCGAAATTGTAATTTTTTTGGCCGTAAAATGGAAACTATGAGGAATGGTAATGGAGGGGCAGTAACTATGGTTCTTTAGGTCATATTTCATGGCCCGGAAACTTTTTAGACGTTCGGGGTCCGGGAGCACACGCCCCCTCGGAAGGCGTGGGCTATAGCACACGAAAATATGGGAATCGAGCGGAATTCTAGTTTTTTTGCCGTAAAATGCAAAACATGAGGAAAGGTCATGGAGGGGCGGTGACTATGGTTCCTTAGGTCGTATTTTATGGTCCGGAAAAATCTTAGGCGATCGGGGTCCGGGGATTTCGGGGCCACTTGAAGGTGTGGGCTAGCACACGAAAATATGGGAATCGGGCATAATTCTAGTTTTTTTGCCGTAAAATGCAAAACATGAGGAAAGCTCATGGCGGGGTCGGTGACTATGGTTCCTTAGGTCGTATTGGATGGCCCGGAAAAATGTTAGTCGTTCGGGGTCCGGGGGTCCCGGGACCACTTGAAACGCGTGGGTTATAACAAACGAAAATATGGGAATCGGGCGAAATTATAGTTTTTTGGCAGAAAAATTCAATAAATGAGGAACGATCATGGCGGGGAGGTGACTATGGTTCCTTAGGTCGTATTTGATGGCCCGGAAAATTTTAGGCTATCGGGGCCCGTGGTGTCCCAGGACCACTTGAAGGCGTGGGATATTGCAAACGAATATATGGGAATAGGGCGGAATTCTAGTTTTTTGGCCAAATAATGCCAAATATGAGGAACGATCAAGGCAGGGCGATGACTATGGTTCCTTAAGTCTTTTTTTATGGTACGGAAAAATTTTAGGCGATCGGGGTCTGTGGGGCCCGGGACCACTCGGAATGCGTGGGCTATAGCACACCAAAATATGGGAATCGCGCGGAATTCTAGTTTTTTGACCGAAAAACGCAAAACATGAGGAATGATCATGGCGAGGCAGTGAATATGGTTCATTAGGTCGTATTTGATGGACCAGAAAACTTTTAGATGATCCGGGGGTCCCGGAGTCCCGGGACCACTTGGAAGGCGTGGGCTATATAGCACACAAAAATATGGGAATCGGGCGAAATTCTAGTTTTTTTGCCGAAAAACGCAAAAAATGAGGAACGATCATGGCGGGGCGGTGACTAAGGTTCCTTAGGTCGTATTTGATGGCTCCGAAACATTTTATGCGATCGGCGTCAGGGGTGCCCGGGACCACTCGGAAGGCGAGGGCTATAGCACAAGAAAATATGGGAATCGGGCGAAATTCTAGTTTTTTTGCTGAAAAATGCAAAAAATGAGGAATAATCATGGCGGAGCAGTGACTATTGTTCTTTAGGTCGTATTTTATGGCCCTGAAAAATTTTAGGCGATCGGGGTCCGGGGGTCCCGGGACCACTTGGAAGGCGTGGGCTGCACACAAAAATATGGGAATCGGGCGAAATTCTAGTTTTTTTGCCGAAAAATGCAAAAAATGAGGAACGATCATGGCGGTGCGGTGATTATGGTTCCTTAGGTCGTATATGATGGCCCGAAAATATTTGAGCGGATCGGGGTCCTGGGACCACTTGGAAGGCGTGGGCTGTAGCACACGAAAATATGGGAATCGGGAGGAATTCTAGTTTTTTGGCCGTAATATGCAAAAAATGAGGAACGATCATGGCGGGGTGGTGACTATGGTTCCTTAAGTTTTATTTGATGGCCCGGAAAAATTAAAACGCAAAACAACGTGGAACGGTCATGGCAGCGCGGTATCTATGGTTCTCAAGGTCGTATTTGATGGCCCGAAAATTTTTTAAGCAATCCGCATCCGGGGGTCCTGGCCCACTCGGAATGTGTGGGCTATAGCACACGCAAATATGGGAATCGGACGGAATTCTAGTGTTTTGGCCGTAAAATGCAAAACATGAGGAAAGGTCATGGCGGGGTGGTGACTATGGTTCCTTAGGTCGTATTTGATGGCCCAAAATTGTTTTAGGCAATCCAGTTCCGGGGGGCCCTACCCACTGGGGAGGCGTGGGCTATAGCAAACGAAAATATGGGAATCATGCAAACTTCTAGTTTTTTGGCCCAAAAAGCAAAATATGAGGAACGATCATGGCGGGGCGGTGACTATGGTTCCTTAGGTCGTATTTAATGGCCCATAAAAATTTTAGGCGATCGGGGTCCGGGAGTCCCGGGACCACTTGGAAGGCGTGGGCTATAGCACACGAAAATATGGGAATCAGGCAAAATTCTAATTTTTTGGCCGTAAAATGCAAAATATGAGGAATGGTAATGGCGGGGCGGTAACTATGCTTCTTTAGGTCGTATTTCATGGCCCGGAAAATTTTTAGACGTTCGGGCTCGCCCACGCCCACTCGGAAGGCGTGGGCTATATAGCACACGAAAATATGGGAATCGGGCGGAATTCTAGTTTTTTGGCTGTAAAATGCAAAACATGAGGAAAGGTCATGGCGGGGCGGTGACTATGGTTCCTTAGGTCGTATTTTATGGTCTAAAAAAATCTTAGGCGATCGGGGTCCGGGGGTTCCGGGACCACTTGAAGGAGTGGGCTAGCACACGAAAATATGGGAATCGGGCATAATTCTAGTGTTTTGGCCGTAAAATGCCAAAAATGAGTAAATGTCATGGCGGGGCGGTGACTATGGTTCCTTAGGTCGTATTTGATTGCCCGGAAAAAATTTAGGCGATCCGATTTCGGGGGGCCCTACCCACTGGGAAGGTGTGAGCTATAGAACACGAAAATATGGGAATCGGGCGGAATTCTAGTTTTTAGGCTGAAAAATTCAGAAAATGGGGAACGATGATGTTGGTGCGGTAACTATGGTTCCTTAATTCGTATTTGATGGACCGAAATACTTTTATGCGATCCGAGTATTGGGTGGACGACCCACTTGTAAGGCGTGGGCTATAGCACAAGAAAATATGGGAATAAGGCGGAATTCTAGTTTTTTTTGAAGAAAAACGCAAAAATGAGGAACGATCATGGTGGAGCGGTGACTATGGTTCATCATGTCGTATTTTATGGCCCGAAAAAATTTTAGACGAACCGAGTCCGGGGGGCTGGCCCACACGGAAGGCGTGGGTTATAGCACACGAAAATATGGGAATCGGGTGAAATTCAAGATATTTTCGCAAAAAACGCAAAACATTAGGAACAATGATGGCGGGGCGGTGACTATGGTTCCTTAAGTCGTATTTGATGGCCCAGAAAAATTTTCGGCGATTAGGGCCCGGGCGTCCCGGGACCACTGGGAAGGCATGGGCTATAACACACGAAAATATGGGAATCGGGCAGAATTCTAGTTTTTTGGCCGTAAAATGCAAAAAATGAGGAAAGGTCATGGCGGGTCGGTGACTATGGTTCCTTAGGTCTTATTTGATGGCTTGGAAAAATTTTAGGCAATCGGGTTCCGGGGGGCTACCCACTGGGAAGGCGTGGGCTATAGCACACGAAAATATGGGAATCAAGTGGAATTCTAGTTATTTTGGCCGTAAAATGCAAAAAATGAGGAACGTTCATGGTGGGGCGGTGACTATGGTTCCTTAGGTCGTATTTGTTGGCCCGAAAACTTTTTAGGCGATCCGAGTCGGGGGAGGTCGGCCCACTCGGAAGGCGTGGGCGCACACAAAAATATGGGAATCGGGCGGGATTCTAGTTTTTGGCCAAAAACGCAAAATATGAGGAACGATCATGGGGGGGCGATGACTATGGTTCCTTAGGTCGTATCTTTTGGTACAGAAAAATTTTAGGCGATCGGGGTCCAGGGGGCCCGGGAACACTCGGAATGCGTGGGCTATAGCACAAGAAAATATGGGAATCGCACGGAATTCTAGTTTTTCGGCCGTAAATTGCAAAAAATGAAGAACGATCATGGCGAGACGGTGACTATGGTTCCTTAGGTCGTATTTGATGGTATGGAAAATTTTTAGGCGATCGGGGTCCGGGGGGCCCTGGACCACTCGGAATGCGTGGGCTATAGCACACGAAAATATGGGAATCGCGCGGAATTCTAGTTTTTTTACCAAAAAATGCTAAACATGAGGAATGATCATGGCGGGGCGATGACTATGGTTCATTAGGTCGTATTTGATGGCCCAGAAAAATTTTAGGCGATCCGGAGTCTGGGGGTCCCGGGACCACTTGGAAGGCGTGGGCTATAGCACACGAAAATATGGGAATCGCGCGGAATTCTAGTTTTTTTGCCATAAAATGCAAAAAATGAAGAAAGGTCAAGATGGGGAAGTGACCATGGTTCCTTTGGTCGTATTTGATGGCCCAGAAAACTTTTAGGCGATCCGAGGTCCGGTGGTCCCGGGACCACTTGGAAGGGGTGGGCTATAGCACACAAAAATATGGGAATCGGGCGGAATTCTAGTTTTTTGGCCGAAAAATTCAAAAAATGGGGAACGATCATGGCGGTGCAGTGACTATGGTTCCTTAGGTTGTATTTGATGGCCCGAATTTTTTTTAGGCGATCACAGTTTGGGGGGGGGGGGCTGGCCCACTCGAAAGGCGTGGGCTATTGCACACGAAAATATGGGAATCGGGCGGAATTCTTGTTTTTTGGCCGAAAAATGCAAAAAATGAGGAACGATCATGGTGAGGCGGTGTCTATGGTTCCTTATGTCGTATTGGATGGCCTAGAAAATTTTTAGGCGAATCGAGTCCGGCAGGCGCCGGCTTACACGGAAGGCGTGGGCTATAGCACACGAAAACATGGGAATCAGGTGGAATTCTAGATTTTTTCTTGAAAAACGCAAAACAATAGGAACGATCATGGCAGGGAGGTGACTATGGTTCCTTAGGTCGTATTTGACGGCCCAAAAAATTTTTAGGCGATCAGGGTTCGGGCGTCTCGGGACCACTTGGAAGGCGTGGGCTATAGCACACGAAAATATGGGAATCGGGTGGAATTCTAATTTTTTTGCCATAAAATGCAAAAAATGTGGAAAGGTCATGGCGGGGCAGTGACCATGGTTCCTTTGGTCGTATTTGATGGCCTGGAAAAATTTTAGGCAATCCGGCTCCCGGGGGTGTTATCCATTGGGAAGGCGTGGGCTATATCAAACGAAAATATGGGAATCAGGCGAAATTTTAGGTTTTTGGCCGAAAAACGCAAAAAATGAGGAACGATCATGGCAGGGCGGTGACTATGGTTCTTTAGGTCATATTTTCTGGCCCTAAAAAATTTTAAGCGATCGGGGTCCGAGGGTCCCTGGACCGCTTGGAAGGCGTGGACTATAGCACATGAAAATATGGGAATCGGGCGGAATTCTTGTTTTTTGGATGTAAAATTCAGAATATGAGGAAAGGTCATGGCGGGGCGGTGACTATGGTTCCTTAGGTCGTATTTGATGGTCCGAAATTTTTTTAGGCGAACGGGGTCTGGGGGTCCTGGACCACTTGGAAGGCGTGGGCTATAGCACAAGTAAATATGGGAATCATGCGGAATTCTAGTGTTTTGGCCGTAAAATGCAAAATATGAGGGAACGATCATGGAGGGGCGTTGACTATGGTTCCTTAGGTCGTATTTGATGCCCCGGAAATAGTTTAGTCGATCGGGGTCCGGGAGTCCCGGGATCAATTGAAATGCGTGGGCGATAGCACACGAAAATATGGGAATCGGGCGAAATTCTAGTTTTTTTGCCGAAAAATGCAAAAAATGAGGAACGATCATGGCGGGGCGGTGACTATAGTTCCTTAGGTCATATTTTATGGCCCGGGAAAATTTTATGCGATCGGGGTCCAGGGGGCCCGGGACCACTCGGAAGGCGAAGGCTATCGCACACGAAAATATAGGAATCAGGCGTAATTCTAGTTTTTTGGCCGAAAAATGCAAAAATATGAGGAACGATCATGGAGGTTCGGTGACTATGGTTCCTTAGGTCGTATTTGATGGCCTGGAAAACTTTTAGGCGATCCGGAGTCCGGTGGTCCCGGGACCACTTGGAAGGGGTGGGCTATAGCACACAAAAATATGAGAATCGGGCGGAATTCTAGTTTTTAGGCCGAAAAATTCAAAAAATGGGGAACGGCGGTGCAGTGACTATGGTTCCTTAGGTCGTATTTGATGGCCCGAAAAAATTTTAGGCGATCACAATCTGGGGGGGCTGGCCCACTCGGAAGGCGTGGGTTATTGCCCACGAAAATATGGGAATCGGGCGGAATTCTAGTTTTTTGGCAGTAAAATGCAAAAAGAGGAGGAACGGTAATGGCAAGGTGGTTACTATGGCTCTTTAGGTTGTATTTGATGGCCCGGAAAAATTTTAGGCGATCGGGGTCCGGGAGTCTCAGGACCACTTGGAAGGCCTGGTCTATGGCACACGAAAATATGGGAGTCGAGCGAAATTCTAGGTTTTTGCCGAAAATGCAAAAAATGAGGATAGGTCATGGCGGGGCGGTGACTATGGTTCCTTAGGACGTATTTGATGGCCCGCAAAAATATTAGGCGATCTGGCTCCGTGGGGCCCTACCCATTGGCAAGGTGTGGGATAGCACACGAAAATATGGGAATCGGAGATAATTCTAGTTTTTTGGCCAAAAAATGCAAAAAATGAGGAATGGTAATGGCCCGGAAAATTTTTAGGCGATCGGGGTTTGGGGGTCCAGGGACCACTTGGAAGGCGAGGGCTATAGCACACGAAAATATGGGAATCAGGCTGAATTCTAGTTTTTTTGCCGGTAAATGCAAAAAATGAGGAACGATCATGGCGGTGCGGTGACTATGGTTTCTTAGGTCGTATTTGATGGCCCGAAAAATTTTTAGGGGATCGGGGTCCGGGGACCACTTGGAAGGTGTGGGCTATAGCACAAGAAAATATGGGAATCAGGCGGAATTCTAGTTTTTTGGCCGTAAAAAGCAAAAAATGAGGAACGATCATGGCGGGGTGGTGACTATAGTTCCTTAAGTTTTATTTTATGGCCCGGAAAAATGTTTGGCGATCGGGGTCCAAGGACCACTTGGAAGGCGTGAGCTATAGCACACGAAAATATGGGAATCGGGCGAAATTCTAGGTTTTTGGCCGTAAAATGCAAAACAACGAGGAACGGTCATGGCAGGGCGGTATCTATGGTTCTCAAGGTCGTATTTGATGGCCCGAAAAATTTTTAAGCGATCCGCGTGCGGGGGTCCTGGCCCACACGGAAGGTGAGGGCTATAGCACACGAAAATATGGGAATCAGACGGAATTCTAGTGTTTTGGCTGTAAATTACAAAACATGAGCAAAGGTCATGGCGGGGTGGTGACTATGGTTCCTTAGGTCGTATTTGATGGTCCGGAAAAATTTTAGGCGATCGGGGTCTGGGGGTCCCGGGACCACTTGAAAGGCGTGGGCTATAGCACACGAAAATATGGGAATCGGGCGGAATTCTAGTTTTTTTGCCGAAAAATGCAAAAAATGAGGAGCGATCATGGTGGGGCGGTGACTATGGTTCCTTAGGTAGTATTCGATGGACCATATAACGATCATGGTGGGGCGGTGATTATTTTAGTGGCCGGCTCACTCGGAAGGCGTGGGCTATAGCACACGAAAATATGGGAATCGGGCGGAATTCTAGTTTTTTGGCCGTAAAATGCAAAAACTGAGGAACGATCATGGCGGGGCGGTGACTATGGTTACTTAGGTCTTATTTGATGGACCGGAAAATTTTTAGGTGATTGGGGTCCGGGGGTCCCGGGACCACTTGGAAGGCGTGGGCCATAGCAAATGAAAATATGGAAATCGGGCTGAATTCTAATATTTTGGCCGTAAAATGCAAAAAATGAGGAAATGTCATGGAGGGGCAGTGACTATGGTTCCTTAGGTCGTATTTGATTGCCCGGAAAAGTTTTAGGCGATCCGGTTCCGGGGGCCCCTACCCACTGGGAAGGATAGCAAACGAAAATATGGGAATCAGGCGGAATTCTAGTTTTTTGGCCGGAAAAAGCAAAATATGAGGAACGATAATGGCGGGGCGGTGACTATGGTTCCTTAGGTCGTATGTGATGGCCCAGAAAAACTTTAGGCGATCGGAGTCCGGGACCACTTGGAAGGCGTGTGCTATATCACACGAAAATATGGGAATCAAGCAGAATTCTAGTTTTTTGCCGTAAAATGCAAAAAATGAGGAACGATCATGGTGGGGCGGTGACTATGGTTCCATAGGTTGTATTTGATGGTCCAGAAAAATTTTAGGCGATCGGGGTCTAGAGGTCCCGGGACCACTTGAAAGGCGTGGGCTATGCACATGAAAATATGGAAATCGGGCAGAATTATATGTTTTTGGCTGTAAAACGGAAAACAATGAAGAAACAGTCATGGCAGGGCGGTGACTATGGTTCCTTAGGTCGTATTTGATGGCCTGGGAAAATTTTAGGCGATCGGGGTCTGGGGGTCCTAGGACCACTTGGAAGGCAAGGGCTATAGCTCACAAAAATATGGGAATCAGGAGGAATTCTAGTTTTTTGTCCGTAAAATGCAAAAAATGAGGAACGATCATGGCGGGGCGGTGACTATGGTTCCTTAGGTCGTATTTGATGGCCCGGAAAAAAAATTTAGGCGATCGGGGTTCGGGAGTCCCAGGACCACTTGGAAGGCGTGGGCTATAGCACACGAAAATATGGGAATAGGGCAGAATTCTAGTTTTTTGGCCGCAAAATGCAAAAAATGAGGAACGATCATGGCTAGTCGATGAATATGGTTCCTTAGGTCGTATTTGATGGCCCAAATTTTTTTTAGGAGATCCGAGTCGTGGGCTATATCACACGAAAATATGGGAATCGGGCGGAATTCTAGTTTTTTTTGCCAAAAAATGCAAATAATGAGGAACGATCATGGTGGGGTGGTGACTATGGTTCCTCAGGTAGTATTCGATGGACCGAATAACTTTTAGGCGATTCGAGTCTGGGGTGGCCGGCTCACTCGGAAGGCATGGGTTTGCTATCGCACACGAAAATATGGGAATCAGGCGGAATTGTAGTTTTTTGGCTGTAAAATGCAAAACATGAGGAAAGGTCATGGCGGGGCGGTGACTATGGTTCCTTAGATCGTATTTGATGGTCCGGAAAAATCTTAGGCGATCGGGGTCCGGGGGTTCCGTGACCAATTGAAGGCGTGGGCTAGCACACGAAAATATGGGAATCGGGAGGAATTCTAATATTTTGGCCGTAAAATGCAAAAACTGAGGAACAATCATGGCGGGGCGGTGACTATGCTTACTTAGGTCTTATTTGATGTCCCGAAAAAATTTTAGGTGATCGGGGTCCGGGGGTCCCGGGACCACTTGGAAGGCGTGGGCTATAGCAAATTAAAATATGGAAATCGGGCTGAATTCTAGTTTTTTGGCCGTAAAATGCAAAAAATGAGGAAATGTCATGGCGGGGCGGTGACTATGGTTCCTTAAGTCGTATTTGATTGCCCCGAAAAGTTTTAGGCGATCCGGTTCCGGAGGGCCCTACCCACTGGGAAGGCGTGAGCTATAGCACACGAAAATATGGAAATTAGGCGGAATTCTAGTTTTTAGGCCGAACAATTCAAAAAATGGGGAAAGATCATGGCGGTGCGGTGACTATGGTTCCTTAGGTCGTATTTGATGGACCAAAAAACTTTTAGGCGATCCTAGTCTGGGGTGGCCGGCCCACTCGGAAGGCGTGGGCTATAGCACACGAAAATATGGGAATCGGGCGGAATTCTAGTTTTTTGGCAGAAAAACACAAAAAATGAGGAACGATCATAGTGGAATGGTGACTATGGTTCCTTATGTCGTATTTGATCCATATTTTTGAGTGATATAGCCCACTCCTTCCGAGTGGGCCCAGGTCCCCCGAACCTGGATCACCTAAAAAAGTTTCGGGCCATAGAATAAGACCTATGGAACCATAGTCACCGCCCCGCCATGACCGTTCCTCCTTTTTTGTACGTTTTACGGCAAAAAAACTAGAATTCCTCCCGATTCCCATATTTTCGTATACTTTAGCCCACGCCTTCCGAATGGGCTCGGGCCCCCCAGACTCGGATCGTCTAAAACTTTTCCGGGCCATGATATACGACCTAAGGAACCACAGTTACCGCTCTGCCGTGTTCGTTCCTCATTTTTTGCATTTTACGGCCAAAAATCTAGAATTCCACCTGATGCCCATATATTCGTGCCCACGCCTTCCGAGTGGGCCCGGGCCCCCATACCCGGATTGCATAAAAATGTTCCGGGCCATCAAATACGACCTAAGGAACCATAGTCACCGCCTCGCCATGATCATTGCTCAGTTTTTGCGTTTTATGTCCAAAAAACAAGAATTCCGCCCAATTCCCATTTTTTCGTGTGCTTAAGCCCACGCCTTCCGAGTGGGTCGGGCCCCCCGGATTCGGATTGCCTAAAAAATTTTTGGGCCATCAAATACGACATTAAGAACCATAATTACCGCTTTGCCATGACCGATCCTCTTCTTTTGCATTTTACGGCCAAAAAACTAGAATTCCGCCTGATTCCCATATTTTCGTGTGATATAGCCCACGCATTCCCACTGGGCAGGCCCCCCGGACCCGGATCGCCTAAAATATTCCCGGGCCATCAAATACGACCTAAGGAACCATAGTCACTGCCCCTCCATGACCTCTCCTCGTTGTTTCGCATTTTACAGCAAAAAAACTAGAATTTCGCCCGATTCTCATATTTTCGTGTGCTATAGCCCACGCCTTCGAGTGGGCCCGGGCCCCTGGAACTCGATCACCTAAAAATTTTCCAGGCCATCACATATGACCTAAGGAACCATAGTCACTGGCCTGCCATGACCGTTCCTTGTTTTTTTGTGTTTCCAGCCAAAAAACTAGAATTTCGCCCGATCCCCATATTTTCATGTAGGTGCTAGCCCCCGGACCCCGATCGTCTAAAACTTTTCGGGCCATGAAATACGACGTAAGGAACCATAGTTACAGATCCGCCGTGATCGTTCCTAATTTTTTGCATTTTACGGCCAAAAAGCTAGAATTCCGCCCGATTCCCATATTTTCGTATGCTATAGCCGAGGCCTTACAAGTGGGTCTGGCCCCCAGACTCGCATCGCCTAAAATGTTTTTGGGCCATCAAATACGACCTAAGGAACCATAGTCACCGCCCCGCCATTATCATTGCTCATTTGTTGCGTTTTACGGCCAAAAAACAAGAATTCTGCCTGATTCCCATATTTTCGTGTGCTATCGCCCACGCCTTCCGAGTGGGCCGGGCCCCCAAGATTCGGATCGCCTAAAAATTTTTCGGGCCATCAAATACGACATTGAGAACCATAATCACCGCATTGCCATGACCGATCCTCTTATTTTGCATTTTACGGCCAAAAAACTAGAATTCCGCCCGATTCCCATATTTTTGCGTGGTATAGCCCATGCATTCCCACTGGGCAGGCCCCGGGACCCGGATCGCCTAAAATATTTTAGGGCCATCAAATATGACCAAAGGAACCATAGTCACTTCCTCTCCATGACCTCTCCTCGTTGTTTTGCATTTTACGGCCAAAAAACTAGAATTCCGCCCGATTCTCATATTTTCGTGTGCTATAGCCCACGCCTTCCGAGTGGGCCCTGGCCTCCGGGAACCTGATCGCCTAAAAAATTTTCGGGCCATCACATACGACCTAAGGAATCATAGTCACCGCCCCGCCATGACCGTTCCTCGTTTTTTTGCGTTTTGGACAAAAAAACTAGAATTTCGCTTGATTCCCATATTTTCGTGTGCTATAGCCCACGCCTTCCGAGTGGGCACGGGCCTCCAGACCTCGATCGCCTAAAACTTTTCTGGGCAATGAAATACGACCTAAGGAACCATAGTTACAGCTCCGCCATGATCGTTCCTCATATTTTGCGTTTTACGGCCAAAAAACTAGAATTCCGCCTGATTCTCCTATTTTGGTGTGCTAGCCCACGCCTTCCGAGTGGGCCCTGGCCCCCTAGAACTGGATCGCATAAAAATTTTCCGGGCCATCAAATACGACCTAAGGAACCATAGTCACTGCCCCGCCATGACCGTTCCGCGTTGTTTTGCATTTTCGGCCAAAAACTTGAATTCCGCCTGATTCCCATATTTTCGTTTGCTTTATCCCACGCCTTCTAAGTGGGCACGGGCCCCCTGACCCCGATCTCCTAAAACTTTTCCGGTCCATGAAATATGACCTAAGGAACCATAGTCACCGCCCCGCCATGATCTTTCTTAAGTTTTTGCTTTTTACGACCAAAAAACTAGAATTCCGCCTAATTCGAATATTTTCGTGTGCTTTAGCCCACGCCTTCCGAGTGGGCTTGGGCCCCCTGACCCGGATCGCCTAAAAACTTTCCAGGCCATCAAATATGACCTAAGGAACCATAGTCACCACCCTGCCATGATCGTTCCTCATTTTTTGCGTTATACGACCCGATTCCAATATTTTCGTGTGCTATAGCCCACGCCTTCCAAGTGGGCAGGGCCCCCCGGATTCAGATCACCTAAAAATTTTTAGGGCCATCAAATACGACATTGAGAACCATAATCACCGCATTTCCATGACCGATCCTCTTGTTTTGCATTTTACAGCCAAAAAACTAGAATTCCGCCCGATTCCCATATTTTCGTGTGGTATAGCCCATGCATTCCCACTGGGCAGGCCCCCGGACCCGGATCGCCTAAAATATTTTAGGGCCATCAAATATGACCTAAGGAACCATAGTCACTGCCTCGCCATGACCTCTCCTTGTTGTTTTGCATTTTACGGCCAAAAAACTAGAATTTTGCCCGATTCTCATAATTTCGTGTGCTATAGCCCACACCTTCCGATTGGGCCATGGCCCCCCGAAACCGGATCGCCTAAAAATTTTCCGGGTCATCACATACAACCTAAGGAACCATAGTCACTGTCCCGACATGATCGTTCTTCTTTGTTTTGCGTTATCGGCCAAAAAACAAGAATTCCGCCCGATTTTCATATTTTCGGGGGCTTATAGCCCACGCCTTCTGAGTGGGCACGGGCCCCCGGACCCCGATCGCCTAAAACTTTTCCGGGCCATGAAATACAACCTAAGGAACCATATTTACCGCTCCGTCGTGATCGTTCCTCATTTTTTGCGTTTTACGGCCAAAAAACTAGAATTCCGCCCGATTCTCATATTTTCGTGTGCTATAACCCACGCCTTCGAGTGGGCCCCGGCCCCCCGGAACCGGATCGCCTAAAAAAGTTTCGGGCCATCACATACGACCTATGGAACCATAGTCACAGCCTTGCCATGACCGTTCCTCTTTTTTTGCGTTTTTGACCAAAAAACTAGAATTCCGCCCGATTCCCATATTTTCGTGTGCTATAGCCCACGCCTTCCGAGTGGGCACAGGCCCGAGGACCCCGATCGCCTAAAACTTTTCAGGGCCATGAAATACGACCTAAGGAACCATAGTTACCGCTCCGCCATGATAGTTCCTCATTTTTTGCGTTTTACGGCCAAAAAACTAGAATTCCACCCAATTCCCATATTTTCGTGTGATATAGCTTACGCCTTACAATTGGGTCGGGGCCCCCGGACTCAGATCACCTAAAATATTTTCGGGCCATCAAATACAACCTAAGGAACCATAGTCACCGCCCTTCCATGGCCTCTCCTTGTTTTACGGCCAAAATACTAGAATTCCGCCTGATACCCATATTTTCGTGTGCTATATAGACCACGCCTTTCGAGTGGGCCCGGGCCCCCGAACCCAGATCGCCTTAAATGTTTTTGGGCCATCTAATAAGACCTAAGGAACCATAGTCACTGCCCCGCCATGTCCGTTCCTCGTTTGTTTGCATTTTATGGCCAAAAAACAAGAATTCCGCCTGATTCCCATATTTTCGTGTGATATAGCCCACGCATTCCCACTGGGCAGGCCCCCCGGACCCGGATCGCCTAAAATATTCCCGGGCCATCAAATACGACCTAAGGAACCATAGTCACTGCCCCTCCATGACCTCTCCTTGTTGTTTCGCATTTTACAGCAAAAAAACTAGAATTTCGCCCGATTCTCATATTTTCGTGTGCTATAGCCCACGCCTTCGAGTGGGCCCGGGCCCCTGGAACCGGATTGCCTAAAATTTTTCCGGGCCATCACATATGACCTAAGGAACCATAGTCACCACCCTTCCATGACCGTTCTTCATATTTTGCATTTTACAGCAAAAAAACTAGAAATCCGCCTGATCCCCATATTTTCATGTGGGTGCTGGACCCCGGACCCCCGATCTCCTAAAACTTTTCGGGCCATGAAATACGACCTAAGGAACCATAGTTACAGCTCCGCCGTGATCGTTCCTCATTTTTTGCATTTTACGGCCAAAAAACTAGAATTCCGCCCGATTCCCATATTTTCGTATGCTATAGCCCAGGCCTTACAAGTGGGTCGGGCCCCCAGACTCGCATCGCCTAAAATGTTTTTGGGCCATCAAATACGACCTAAGGAACCATAATCACCGCCCCACCATTATCATTGCTCATTTGTTGCGTTTTACGGCCAAAAAACAAGAATTCTGCCCGATTCCCATATTTTCGAGTGCTATAGCCCACGCCTTCCGAGTGGGCCGGGCCCCCAGGATTCGGATCGCCTAAAAAATTTTTGGGCCATCAAATACAACATTGAGATCCATAATCACCGCATTGCCATGACCGATCCTCTTGTTTTGCATTTTACGGCCAAAAAACTAGAATTCCGCCCGATTCCCATATTTTCGTGTGGTATAGCCCATGCATTCCCACTGGGCAGGCCCCCGGACCCGGATCGCCTAAAATATTTTAGGGCCATCAAATATGACCAAAGGAACCATAGTCACTTCCTCGCCATGACCTCTCCTCGTTGTTTTGCATTTTACGTCCAAAAAACTAAAATTCCGCCCGATTCTCATATTTTCGTGTGCTATAGCCCACGCCTTTCGAGTGGGCCCTGGCCTCCCGGAACCGGATCGCCTAAATTTTTTTCGGTCCATCACATACGACCTAAGGAATCATAGTCACCGCCCCGCCATGATCATTCCTCTTTTTTGGCGTTTTCGACAAAAAAACTAGAATTCCTCTTGATTCCCATATTTTCGTGTGCTATAGCCCACGCCTTCCGAGTGGGCACGGGCCTCTAGACCTCGATCGCCTAAAACTTTTCCGGGCAATGAAATATGACCTAAGGAACCATAGTTACAACTCCGCCGTGATCGTTCCTCATATTTTGCGTTTTACGGCCAAAAAACTAGAATTCCGCCTGATTCTCCTATTTTGGTGTGCTATAGCCCACGCCTTCCGAGTGGGCCCTGGCCCCCCAGAACTGGATCGCATAAAAATTTTCCGGGCCATCAAATACGACCTAAGGAACCATAGTCACCGCCCCGCCATGACCGTTCCTCGTTGTTTTGCATTTTCGGCCAAAAAACTAGAATTCCGCCTGATTCCCATATTTTCGTTTGTTATATCCCACGCCTTCTAAGTGGGCACGGGCCCCCTGACCCCGATCGCCTAAAACTTTTCCGGTCCATGAAATATGACCTAAAGAACCATAGTCACCACCCGGCCATGATCGTTCTTCAGATTTTGCTTTTTACGACCAAAAAACTAGAATTCCGCCCAATTCCCATATTTTCGTGTGCTTTAGCCTACGCCTTTCGAGTGGGCTCGGGCCCCCCAGAACCGGATCGCCTAAAACCTTTCCGGGCCATCATATATGACCTAAGGAACCATAGTCACTGCCCTGCCATGATCGTTTCTCATTTTTTGCGTTATACGGCCCGATTCTAATATTTTCGTGTGCTATAGCCCACGCCTTCCAAGTGGGCCGGGCCCCCCGGATTCAGATCTCCTTAAAATTTTTAGGGCCATCAAATACGACATTGAGAACCATAATCACCGCATTGCCATGACCGATCCTCTTGTTTTGCATTTTACGGCCAAAAAACTAAAATTCCGCCCGATTCCCATATTTTCGTGTGGTATAGCCCATGCATTCCCACTGGGCAGACCCCGGACCCGGATCGCCTAAAATATTTTAGGGCCATCAAATATGTCCTAAGGAACCATAGTCACTGCCTCGCCATGACCTCTCCACGTTGTTTTGCATTTTACGGCCAAAAAACTAGAATTCCGCCCGATTCTCATATTTTCGTGTGCTACCTACGCCTTCCGATTGGGCCCTGCCCCCCCGAAACCGGATCGCCTAAAAATTTTCCGGGTCATCACATACAACCTAAGGAACCATAGTCACTATCCCGACATGATCGTTCCTCGTTTTTTTGCGTTATCGGCCAAAAAATAAGAATTCCGCCCGATTTCCATATTTTCGTGTGCCATAGCCCACGCCTTCTGAGCGGGCACGGGCCCCCGGACCCCGATCGCCTAAAACTTTTCCGGGCCATGAAATACAACCTAAGGAACCATATTTACCGCTCCGTCGTGATCGTTCCTCATTTTTTGCGTTTTACGGCCAAAAAACTAGAATTCCGCCCGATTCTCATATTTTCGTGTGCTATAACCCACGCCTTCGAGTGGGCCACCGGATCACCTAAAAAATTTTTGGGCCATCACATACGACCTATGGAACCATAGTCACCGCCTTTCCATGACCGTTCCTCATTTTTTTGCGTTTTTGACCAAAAAACTAGAATTCCGCCCGATTCCCATATTTTCGTGTGCTATAGCCCACGCCTTCCGAGTGGGCACAGGCCCCAGGACCCGGATCGCCTAAAACTTTTCAGGGCCATGAAATACGACCTAAGGAACCATAGTTACCGCTCCGCCATGATAGTTCCTCATTTTTTGCATTTTACGGCCAAAAAACTAGAATTCCACCCAATTCCCATATTTCCGTGTGCTATAGCCTACGCCTTACAATTGGGTCGGGGGCCCCGGACTCGGATCACCTAAAATATTTTCGGGCCATCAAATACAACCTAAGGAACCATAGTCACCACCCTTCCATGGCCTCTCCTTGTTTTACGGCCAAAATACTAGAATTCCGCCTAATACCCATATTTTCGTGTGCTATACCACGCCTTTCGAGTGGGCCCGGGCCCCCGGACCCCGATCGCCTAAAATGTTTTTGGGCCATCTAATAAGACCTAAGAAACCATAGTCAGTGCCCCTCCATGTCCGTTCCTCGTTTGTTTGCATGTTATGGCCAAAAAACAAGAATTCCGCTTGATTCTCATTTTTTCGTGTGTTATAGCCCACGCCTTCCGAGTGGTCCCGGGGCCCACGAACTAGATCGCCTAAAATTTTTCCGGGCCATCACAGATGACCTAAGGAACCATAGTCACCGCCCTTCCATGACTATTCCTTGTTTTTTGCGTTTCCGACCAAAAAACTAGAATTCCGCCTGATTCCTATATTTGCGTGTGCTATAGCCCACGCCTTCCGAGTGGGCGCGGGCCCTAGGACCTCGATTTCCTAAAACTTTTACGGGCCATGAAATACGACCTTAGGAACCATAGTTACCGCTCCGCTAGGATCGTTCTTCATATTTTGCATTTTACAGCCAAAAAACTAGAATTCCGCCCGATTCACATATTTTCGTGTGCTATAGCCCACGCATTATAAGTGGGTCGGGCCCCCAGACTCGGATCGCCTAAAAATAATTTGGGCCATCAAATACGTCATTAAGAACCATAGTCACTGCCTCGGCATGACCGATCCTCATTTCTTTGCGTTTTACGGCCAAAAAACTAGAATTTCGCGCGATTCCCATATTTTCGTGTGCTACAGCCCACGCCTTTCGAGTGGGCGTGGGTCCCCGGACCCCGAACGCCCAAAACTTTTTCGGGCCATGAAATACTACCTAAGGAACCATAGTCACTGCCCCACCATGATCGTTCTTCAGGTTTTGCGTTTTACGGCCAAAAAATAAGAATTCTGCCCAATTCCCATATTTTCGTCTGCTTTAACCGACGCCTTCCGAGTTGGCTCGGTCCCCCCAGACTCGGATCGCCTAAAAAATTTTCGGGCCATCAAATACGACCTAAGGAACCATAGTCACCTCCCCGCCATGATCGTTCCTCATTGTTTGCATTATACGGCCAAAACATTAGAATTCCTCCTGATTCCCATATTTGCGTGTGCTATAACCCACGCCTTCCGAGTGGGCCGGCCCCCCAGGATTCAGATCGACTAAATTTTTTTCGGGCCATCAAATACGACATTAAGAACCGTAGTCACCTCCTTGCGCTGACCGCTCCTCTTGATTTGCATTTTACGGCCAAAAAACTAGAATTCTGCCAATTCCCATATTTTCGTGTGATATAGCCCACGCTTTCCCAGTGGGCAGGCCCCCCGGACCCGAATCGCCTAAAATATTTTCGGGCCATCAAATACGACCTAATGAACCATAGTCACTGCTCCTTCATGACCTCTCCTCATTTATTTGCATTTTACGGTCAAAAAACTAGAATTTCGCCCGATTCTCATTTTTCGTGTGCCACGCCTTCCGAGTGGTCCCGGGGCCCCCGGAACCGGAGTGGGCCATAGCACACGAAAATGTGGGAATCGTGCGGAATTCTAGGTTTTTGGTCGTAAAATACAAAAAATGAGGAACGATCATGGCGGGGCGGTGACTATGGTTCCTTAGGTCGTATTTGATGGCTCGAAATAGTTTTAGGCAATCGAAGTCCGGGTGTTTCGGGACCACTTGGACGGCGTGGGCTTTAGCACATGAAAATATGGGAATCAAGCAGAATTCTATTTTTTAGGCCGTAAAATGCAAAAAATGAGGAAAGGTCATGGTGGAGTGGTGACTATGGTTCCTTAGGTCGTATTTGCTGGCCCTAGAAAAATTTTAGGCGATCCGGCTTGGGGAGGCCCTACCCATTGGGAAGGCGTGTGCTATAGCACACAAAAATATGGGAATCGGGCGGAATTCTAGCTGTTTGGCCGTAAAATGTAAAAAATGAGGAACGATCATGGCGGGGCGTTGACTATGGTTCCTTAGGTCATATTTGATGCCCCAAAAAATCTTTAGGCGATCAGGGTCTGGGGGTCCCGGGACCACTTCGTAGGCGTGGGCTATAGCACACGCAAATATGGGAATCAGGCGGAATTCTAGTTTTTTGGCGGTAAAACGCAAAAAAAACGAGGAACGGTCATGGAGGGGAGGTGACTATGGTTCCATAGGTCATATTGGATGGCCTGGAAAAAATTTAGGCCATCCGATTCCGGGGGGACCGGGCCCACTCGGAAGGCGTGAGTTATAGCACATAAAAATATGAGAATCGGGCGGAATCCTAGTTTTTTGGCTATAAAACGCAAAGAAGCGAAGAACGGTCATGGAGAGGCGGTGACTGTGGTTCTTTAGGTCGTATTTGATCTCCCGAAAATATTTTAGGCAATCTGAGTCCGGGGTGCCCGGCCCACTCGAAAGGTGTGGGCAATAGCTCACGAAAATATGGGAATCGGGCAGAATTCTAGTTATTTGGCCGTAAAATAAAAGATTTGAGGAACGATGATGGCAGAGCGGTAACTTCGGTTCCTTAGGTCGTATTTCATGGATCGGAAATTTTTTAGGCGATCGGGGTACGGGGGCCACTGCCCACTCGGAAGGAGTGGGCTATAACACACGAAAATATGGGAATCGGTTGGAATTCTAGTTTTTTGGCCGTACAACACAAAAAATGGAGGAACGGTCTGGCGGGGCATTGACTATGGTTCCTTAGATCGTATTTGATGGTCTGGAAAAATTTTAGGCGATCCGGTTTCGGGGGGCCCGAGCTCACTCGGAAGGCGTGGGCTATAGCACACAAAAATATGGGAATCAGGTGGAATTCTAGTTACTTGGCCGTAAAATGCAAAAACGCGAGGAATGGTCATGGCGGGGCGGTGACTATGGTTCCTTAGGTCGTATTTGATGGCCCAAATTTTTTTTAGCCTATCCGGGTCTGGGCGGCACGGGCCCACTCGGAAGGCGTTGGCACACGCAAATATGCGAATCAGGCGGAATTCTAGTTTCTTGGCCGTAAAATGCAAAAAAATGAGGAACAGTCATGGAGGGGCAGTGGCTATGGTTCCTTAGGTCGTATATGATGACCCGGAAAAATTTAAAGCATTCTGGGTCCGGAGGGGCCCGACCCACTCGGAAGGCGGCACACGAAAATATGGTAATCGAGCTGAATTCTAGTTTTTTGGTCGTAAAACACAAATAAATGAGAAACGGTCAGGGCGGGGCAGTGACTATGGTTCCTTAGGTCATATTTGATGGACGGGAAACATTTTAGGCGATCGCAGTCCGGGGGCCCCGGGCACACTGGGAATGCGTGGGCTATAGCACACGAAAATATGGGAATCGGGCGGAATTCTAGTTTTTTGGCCGTAAAATGCAAAAAGTCGAGGAATGGTCATGGCGGGGCGGTGACTATGGTTCCATAGGTCGTATTAGATGGCCCGAAAATTTTTTAGGTGATCCGGTTCTGGGGGGCCTGGGAACACTCGGAAGGGTGGGTTATAGCACACGAAAATATGGGAATCGGGCAGAATTCTAGTTTTTTGGCCGTAAAACGCAAAAAAGTGAAGAAGGGTCATAGCGAGGCAGTGAATATGGTTATTTAGGTCGTATTTGATGGCCCTAAAAAATTTTAGGCGATCCGAGTCCAGGGGGCCCGGCTCACTCGGAAGGCGTGGGCTTATAGCAAACAAAAATATGAGAATCGGGCGGAATTCTAGTTTTTTGGCCGTAAAATGCAAAAATAATAGGAACGGTCATGGTTGGGCAGTGGCTATGGTTCCTTAGGTCATATTGGATTGCCCGGAAAAATTTTAGGCTATCCGAATCCAGGTAGCCCGGGCCCACTCCACAGAGGTGGGTTATATAGCACACGAAAATATGAGAATCGGGCGTAATTCTAGTTTTTTGGCCAAAAAAGGCAAAACATGAGGAAAGATCATGGCAAGGCGGTGACTATGGTTCCTTAGGTCGTATTTGATGGCCCGAAAAAACTTTTGGCGACCGGGGTCTGGCGGTCCCGGGACCGCTCGGAAGGCGGCACACGAAAATATGGTAATCGAGTTGAATTCTAGTTTTTTGGCAGTAAAACTCAAACGAATGAGGAACGATCATGGAGGGGCGGTGACTATGGTTCCTTAGGTCATATTTGATGGCCCGGAAAATTTTAGGCGATCGGGGTCCACGGCTCCCGGGACCACTCGGAAGGCGTAAGCTATAGCACACTAAAATATGGGAATTCGACGGAATTATAGTTTCTTTACTGTAAAACGCATAATAACGAGGAACAGTCATGGAGGGGCGGTGACTATGATTCCTTAGGTTGTATTTGATGGCCCAAAAAAATTTTAGACTATCCGGGTCCGGCCGGCTCGTGCCCACTCAGAAGGCATAGGCTATAGCACACGAAAATATGAAAATCAGGCGAATTCTAGTTTCTTGGCCGTAAAACGCAAACAAATGACTATGGTTCCTTAGGTCGTATATGATGACCCAGAAAAATTTAAGGCGATCCGGGTCCGGAGGGGTCCGGCCCACTCGTAAGGCAACACATGAAAATATGGTAATCGGGTTAAATTCTAGTTTTTTGGCCGTAAAACGCAGAAGAATGAGGAACGATCATGGCGGGGCAGTGACTATGGTTCCTTAACTCATATTTGATTGCCCAAAAAACATTTAGGCTATCCGGCTGGCCCGGGCCCACTCGGAAGGCGTGGGCTATAGCACACTAAAATATGAGAATCGGACGGAATTCTAGTTTCTTGATCGTAAAACGCAAAAAAATGAGGAACGGTCATGGAGGGGTAGTGACTATGGTTCCTTAGGTCGTATATGATGGCCCGAAAAATTTTAAGGCGATCCGGATCCGGAGGGGCCCGTCCCACCTAGATGGCGACACATGAAATATGGTAATCGGGCTGAATTCTAATTTTTTAGACGTAAAACGCAAAAAAAGGGGGGAACGGTCATGGAGAGACGATGACTATGGTTCCTAAGGTCATATTTGATGGGTCGGAAAAATTTTAGGCGATTGAGGTCCGGGGGGCCCGGGCCCACTAGGAAGGCATGGGCTATATAGCACACGAAAATATGGGAATCGGGCGGAATTCTAATTTTTTGGCCATAAACACAAGAAAAGAGGAAAGGTCATGGCGGGGGGTGACTATGGTTCCATAGGTTGTATTTCATGGCCTAGAAAATTTTTAGGCGATCGGGGTCCGGGGGCCCGCGCCCATTCGGAAGGCGTGGTCTATAGCACCCGAAAATATGGGAATCGGGCGGAATTCTAGTTTCTTGGCGTAAAACGCAAAAAAGGAGGAACGGTCATGACAGGGCAGTGACTATGGTTCCTTAGGTCGTATATGATGCCCCAGAAAAATTTAACGCGATCCGGGTCCGGAGGGGCCCGGCCCACTCGGAAGGCGACACGCGAAAATATGGTAATCAGGCTGAATTCTAGTTTTTTAGCTGTAAAACGCAAAAAAATGAGAAACGATCATGGCGGTGCAGTGACTATGGTTCCTTAGGTTGTATTTGATTGCCTGAAAAAATGTTAGGCAATCCGGTACCGGGGGCCCGGGCCCACTCGAAAGGCGTGGGTTATAGCACATAAAAATATGGGAATCGGGCGGAATTCTAGTTTTTTGGCCGTTAAAACGCAAAAAAATGAGGAACGGTCATGGCGGGGCGGTGACTAAGGTTCCTTAGGTCGTATTTGATGTCCCGGAAAAATGTTAGGCGATCCGGGGGCCCTGCCCACCGGGAAGGCATGGGCTAGCATACGAAAATATGGGAATCAGGCGGAATTCTGGTTTTTTGGCCGTAAAACGCAAAAAATGAGGAACGATCATGGCGGGGAGGTAACTATGGTTCCTTAGGTCGTATTTCATGGTCCGAGAATTTGTTAGGCGATCGGGGTCCGGGGGCCCTCGACCATTCGGAAGGCGTGGGCTATAGCAAACGAAAATATGTGAATCGAGCGAAATTCTAGTTTTTTGGCCGTAAAATGAAAAAAATGAGAAACGTTTATGGCGGGGTGGTGACTATGGTTACTTAGGTCGTATTTGATTACCCGGAAAAATTTTACGCAATCCAGTTTTGGGGGGCCCGGGCCCATTCGGAAGGCGTGGGCTATATAGCACACGAAAATATGGAAATCAGGCAGAATTCTAGTTTTTTGGCCGTTAAACGCAAAAAAGCGAGGAACAGTCATGGCAAGGTGGTGGCTATGGTTCTTTAGGTCGTATTTCATGGCCCTAAAAAATTGTAGGCGATCCGAGTCCGGGGGGCCAGGCCCACTCGGAAGGTGTTGTTGCTATAGCACACGAAAAAACGAGGAACGGTCATGTCGAGGTGGTGACTATGGTTCCTAAGGTCATATTTGATGTCCCGGAAAAATTTAAGGCGATCCGGGTCCAGCCCACTCGGAAGGCGGCACAAGCAAATATCGTAATCGGGCTGAATTCTAGTTTTGTGGCCGTAAAATGCAAATAAACGAGTTACGGTCATGGCGGGGCGGTGACTATGGTTCCTTAGGTCGTATTTGATGGCCCGGAATTTTTTTACGCAATCCAGTTTTGGGGGGCCCCGGGCCCACTCAGAAGGCGTGGGCTACATCACCGGAAAATATGGGAATCAGGCAGAATTCTATTTTAGGCCGTAAAACGCAAAAAAGCGACTAACGGTCATGGCGAAGCGGTGACTATGGTTCTTTAGGTCGTATTTGATGGCCCGAAAAAATTTTAGGCGATCCGAGTCCGGGGGACCAGGCCCACTCGGAAGGCGTGGGCTATAGCACACGAAATTATTGGAATCGGGCGGAATTCAAATATTTTGGCCGTAAAACTAAAATAAACGAGGAACGGTCATGGCCAGGTGGTGACTATTGTTCTTTAGGTCATATTTGATGTCCCGAAAAATTTTTAGGCGATCCGGTTCCTAGGACCCAGGCCCACTTGGAAGGCGTGGGCTACAACACACAAAAATATGGGAATCGGGCGGAATTCTAATTTTTCGGCCGTAAAACGCAAAAAAAGAAGGAACGGTCATGGAGAGGCGGTGACTATGGTTCCTTAGGTCATATTTGATGTCCCTAAAAAATTTTAGCCTATCCGGTTTTGGGGGCCCGACCCACTTGGAAGGCGTGGGCTATCACACGAAAATATGGGAATGGGGCGGAATTCAAGTTTCTTGGCCGTAAAACGCAAAACATACGAGGAATGGTCATGTCGGGGTCATGACTATGGTTCATAATGTCGTATTTGATCGCCCGAAAAAATTTAAGGTGATTCGGGTCCGGAGGGGCCCGGCCCACTCGGAAGGCGGCACAAACAAATATGGTAATCGGGTTGAATTCTAGTTTTTTGCTGTAAAATGCAAATAAATGAGGAACGGTCATGGCTGGGTGGTGACTATGGTTCCTTAGGTCGTATTTAATGGACCGGAAAATTTTAGGCGATCGGAGTCCGGGGGTCCGGGCCCACTCGGAATGCGTGTGCTATAGCACATGAAAATATGAGAATCGGGCGGAATTCTAGCTTTTTAGCCGTAAAACACAAAAAACGAGGAACAGTCATGGCGGGGCGGTGGCTATGGTTCTTCAGGTCGTATTTGATGGCCCGAAAATATTTTGGGCGATCGGGGTCCGGGGGCCCGCGCCCACTCGGAAGGCGTGGGCATAGCACACGAAAATATGGGAATCGGGCGGAATTCTAGTTTTTTGGCGGGAAAACACAAAAAAACGAGAAACGTTCATGGCGGGGCAATGACTATTGTTCCTTAGGTCGTATTTGATGGCCCAAAAAAATTGTAGGCGATCCGGTTCCGGGGGACCCTTACCCACTCGGAAAGCGTGGGCTAGCACACGAAATATATGGAAATCGAGTGGAATTCTAGTTTTTATTTTTCCGTAAAACGCAAAACAACGAGGAATTGTCATGGCGGGGCGGTGGCTATGGTTCCTTAGGTCGTATTTGTTGGCCCATAAAAATTTAAGGCTATTCGGGTCCGGGAGGCCCGGGCCCACTCGGAAGGTGTGGGCTATAGCACACGAAAATATGAGAATCGGGCAGAATTCTAATTTTCTGGCCGTAAAATGCAAAAAATGAGGAACGGTCATGGCGGGGGCGGTGACTATGGTTCCATAGGTCTTATTTGATGGCCTGGAAAACTTTTAGGCGATCCGGGTCCGGTGGTCTTGCCCACAGGGAAGGCGTTGGCTATAGCACCCGAAAATATGGGAATCGGGAAGAATTCTAGTTTTTTGGCCGTAAAATACAAAAAAAATGAGGAACGGTCATGGAAGAGCGTTGACTATGGTTCCTTAGGTCGTATTTGATGCCCCGGAAAATGTTTAGGCTATCCGGGTTCGGGGGGCCCACTGGGAAGGCATGGGCTATAGGAATCAGGCAGAATTCTAGTTTTTTATCTGTAAAATGCAAAAAACAAAAAAGGACTGGTCATGGCGATCGGAGTCCGGGGGCCCGGGCCCACCCGGAAGGCATGTGCTATAGAACACAAAAATATGGGAATCAAGCGGAATTCTAGTTTTTTGGTCGTAAAACACAAAAAATAAGAAACAACCATTGTGGGGCGGTGACTATGGTTCTTCATGTCGTATTTGATGGCCAGAAAAATTTTTAGGCGATCGGGGTCCAGGGGCCCGGGCCCACCCGGAAGGCGTGTGCTATAGAACACGAAAATATGGGAATCTGGCGGAATTCTAGTTTTTTGGTCGTATAACACAAAACACGAGGAACAGTCATGGCGGGGCGGTGACTATGGTTCTTCAGGTCGTATTTGATGGCCCGAAAAACTTTTAGGCGATCGGAGTCGGGGGCCCGCTCCCACTCGGAAGGCGTGGGCATAGAATATGAAAATATGGAAATCGGGCGCAATTCTTGTTTCTTGGCCGTAAAACGCAAAAAAATAAGGAACGGTCATGGAGGGGTTGTGACTATGGTTCCTTAGGTCATATTTGATGGCCCAGAATAAATGTAGGCGATCCGAGTCTGGAGGTTCCCGACCCACTCGTAAGGAGGCACACGAAAATATGGTAATCGTGCTGAATTCTAATTTTTTGGCTGTAAAACGCAAAACAATGAGGAACGGTCATGGTGGGGCGGTGACTATGGTTCCTTAGGTCGTATTTGATGGCCCGGAATAATTATAGGCAATCGGGGTTCGAGGGGCCCGGGCCCACTCGGAAGGCGTGGGCTATAGCACACAAAAATATGGGAATCATGCAGAATTCTAGTTTTTTGGCCGTAAAACGTAAAACAAATGAGGAATGGTCATGGCGGGGCGGTGGCTATGGTTCCTTAGGTCGTATTTGATGGCCCATAAAAATTTAAGACTACTTGGGTCCGGGCGACCCGAGCCCTTTTAGAAGACGTGGGATATAGCACACGAAAATATGGGAATCGGGCGGAATTGTAGTTTCTTGGCCGTAAAATGCAAAAAAATGAGGAACGGTCATGGAGGAGTGGTAACTATTGTTCTTTAGGTCGTATTTGATGTCCCGGAAAAATTGTAGGCGATCCGGTTACGGGGGGGGGGGGGGGGCATGTCCACTCGGAATCGAGCGAAATTCTAGTTTTTTGGCCGTAAAATGCAAAACAACGAGGAACGGTCATGGCGGGGCGGTGACTATGGTTCCTTAGGTCGTATTTGATGGCCCATAAAAATGAGACACGGTCATGGTGGGGCGGTGACTATTGTTCCTTAGTTCGTATTTGATTGCCCGAAAAGTTGCACGCAATCCAGTTTGAAGGGGGGGGGGCACTCGGAACGCCTGGACTATAACACACGAAAATATGGGAATCAGGTAGAATTTTAGTTTTTTGGACGTAAAACACAAAAAAGCGATGACCGGTCATGGCGAGGTGGTGACTATGGTTCTTTAGGTCGTATTTGATGGCCCGAAAATTTTTTAGGCGATCCGAGTCCGGGGGGCCAGGCCCACTCGGACGGCGTGGGCTATAGCACATTAAAATATTGGAATATGGCGGAATTCATGTTTTTTTGCCGTAAAACAAACAAAATGAGGAACGGTCATGGCAAGGCGGTGACTATGGTTACTTAGGTCGTACTTAATTACCCGGAAAATTTTTAGGCAATCCGAGTCCTGGGGCTAGGCCCACTCGGAAGGCGTGGGCTATATAGCACACGAAAATATTGGAATCGGGCGAAATTCAAGTTTTTTTGCCGTAAAACGAAAAAAAACAAGGAACGGTCATGGCGAGGCGGTGACTATGGTTCCTTAGGTCGTATTTGATGGCCCTGAAATTTTTTTGGCGATCCGGCTCCTGGGACCCAGGCCCACTTGGAAGGGGTGGGCTATATGGGAATCAGGCGGAATTCTAGTGTTTCGGCCTTAAAACGCAAAAAATCAAGAAACGTTTATAGCGAGGCGGTGACTATGGTTCCATAGGTCGTATTGGATGTCTCAAAAAATATTTAGGTGATCCGGTTTCGGGGGCCCGGGCCCACTTGGAAGGCGTGGGCTATAACACCCGAAAATATGGGAATCAGGAGGAATTCTAGTTTTTTGGCCATAAAATACAAAAAAGGAAGAACGTTCATGGCGAGGCGGTAAATATTATTCCTTAGGTCATATATGATTGCCCGGAAAAAATTTACGCAATCCACTTTTGGGGGGGGGGGGGCTCACTCGAAAGGCGTGGTCTATAGTACACGAAAATATGGGAATGGGGCAGAATTCTAGTTTTTTGGCCGTAAAACACAAAAAAGCGAGGAACGGTCATGGCGAGGCGGTGACTACGGTTCTTTAGGTCGTATTTGATGGCCCGGAAAAATTTTAGGCTATCCGAGTCCGGGGGGCCAAGCACACTCGGAAGGCGTGGGCTATAGCACACGAAAATATTAGAATCTGGCAGAATTCAAGTTTTTTGGCCGTAAAATGAAAAAAAACAAGGAACGGTCATGGCGAGGCAGTGACTATGGTTACGTAGGTCGTATTTGATGTCCCGAAAAAATTTTAGGCAATCCGGTTCTGGGGACCCAGGCCCACTTGGAAGGCGTGGGCTATAGCACTCGAAAATATGGGAATCAAGCGGAATTCTATTTTTTCGGCCGTAAAACGCAAAGAACAAGGAACGGTCATGGCGAGGCGGTGACTATGGTTCCTTAGGTTGTATTTGATGTCCCATAAAATTTTTAGGCGATCCAGTTATGGGGGCCCGGGCTCACTTGGAAGGTGTGGGCTATATAACACAAAAATATGAGAATTAGGCGAATTTCAAGTTTCTTGGCCGTAAAATGCAAAAAAAATGAGGAATGGTCATGGAGGGGTGGTGAATATGGTTACTAAGGTCGTATTTGATTGCCCGGAAAAATTTAAGGCGATCCGGATCCGGAGGGGCACGGCCCACTCGGAAGGCGGCACAAGCAAATATGGTAATCGGGCTGAATTCTAGTGTTTTGGCTGTAAAAGGCAAAAAAAACGAGGAACGGTCATGAAAGGGCGGTGACTATGGTTTCTTAGGTCGTATTTGATGGCTTAGAAAATTTTAGGCGATCTGGGGGCCTGGGCCCACTCGGAAGGCGTGTGCTATAGAACACGAAAATATGGGAATAAGGCGAAATTCTAGTTTTTTGGTCGTAAAACACAAATAATGAGGAACAGTCATGGTGGGGTGGTGAATATGGTTCTTCAAGTCGTATTTGACGGCCCAAAAAATTTTAGGCGATAGCGGTCCGGGGACCCGGGCCCACTAGCAAGGCGTGTGCTATAGAATACAAAAATATGGGAATCGGGCGAAATTCTAGTTTTTTGGTCGTAAAACACAAAAAACGAGGAACAATCATGGCGGGGCAGTGACTATGGTTCTTCAGGTCGTATTTGACGGCCCGAATATATTTTAGGTGCCCCCGCACCCACTCGGAAGGCGTGGGCATAGCATACGAATATTTGGGAATCGGGCGGAATTCTAATTTTTTGGCGGGAAAATGCAAAAAAAAGAGAAACGTTCATGGCGGGGTGGTGACTATTGTTCCATAGGTCGTATTTGATGGACCAGAAAAATTTTAGGCGATCCGGTTCCGGGGGGCCCATGCCCACTCGAAAGGCGTGGGCCGTAAAACGTAAAAGACTAAGGAACGATCATGGCGGGGCAGTGACTATGGTTCCTTAGATCGTATTTGATGGCCCAAAAAATTTAAGGCTATTCGGGTCCGGGCGGCCCGGACCTACTCAGAAGGCATGGGATATATTGCACACGAAAATATGGAAATCGGGCGGAATTCTAGTTTCTTGGCCGTAAAACGCAAAAAATGAGGAATGGTCATGGCGGGGTATTGACTATGGTTACTTAGGTCGTATTTGTTGGACCAGAAAAATTTAAAGCGATCCGGGTCTGGAGGGGCCCGACCCACTCGGAAGGCGGCACACGAAAATATGGTAATCGTGCTGAATTCAAGTTTTTTGGCTGTAAAATGCAAAACAATGAGGAACGATCATGGTGGGCAGTGGCTATGGTTCCTTAGGTCGTATTTGATGGCCCAGAATAATTTTTGGCGATCGGGGTCCGAGGGGCCCAGGCCCACTCGGAAGGCGTGGGCTATAGCACACGAAAATATGGGAATTGAGCAGAATTCTAGTTTTTTGGCCGTAAAACGTAAAACAAACGAGGAATGTTCATGGAGGGGCGGTGGCTATGGTTCCTTAGGTCGTATTTGATGGCCCATAAAAATTTAATACTACTCGGGTCTGGGCGGCCTGGGCCCACTTAGAAGGTGTGGGATATAGCACACGAAAATATGGGAATCTCACGGAATTCTAGTTTCTTGGCCGTAAAAGGCAAAACAACGAGGAGCGGTCATGGAGGAGTAGTAATTATGGTTCCTTAGATCGTATTTCATGGCCCGAAAAATTTTTAGGCGATCAGGTTTCGGGGGCCCGCGCCCACTCGGAAGGCGTTGGCATAGCACCAAAAAATATGGGAATCGGTAGGAATTCTAGTTTTTTTGGAGGAAAACGCAAAAAAATGAGAAACGTTCATGGTGTGACAGTGACTATTGTTCCTTAGGTCGTATTTGATGTCCCGGAAAAATTGTAGGCGATCCTGTTCCGAGGGGCCCATGCCCACTCGGAATGCGTGGGCTATAGCACACGAAAATATGGGAATCGAGCGTAATTCTAGTTTTTTGGCCGTAAAACGCAAACCTACGAGGAACGGTCATGGCGGTGCAGTGGATATGGTTCCTTAGGTCGTATTTGATGGCCCATAAAAATTTAAGGCAATTTGGTTCCGGACGGCCCGGGCCCACTCGGAAGGTGTGGGCTATAGCATACGAAAATTTGGGAATCGGGCGGAATTCTAGTTTTTTGGCCGTAAAACAAAAAAAATGAGAAACGTTCATGGTGGGGCGGTGACTATGGTTCCTTAGGTCGTATTTGATTGCCCGAAATGTTTTTACGCAATCTAGTTTTTTTTTGGGGGGGGCACTCGAAACGCGGTGACTATGGTTCCTTATGTCGTACTTGATGGCTAGGAAAAATTTTAGACGATCCAGTTCTGGGGACCCGGGCCCACTTGGAAGGCGTAGGCTATAGCACACGAAAATATAGGAATCAGGCGGAATTCTAGTTTCCTGGATGTAAAATTCAAACAAAATAAGGAATGGTCATGGCGGGGTGGTGACTAAGGTTCCTAAGGTCGTATTTGATGTCCCGGAAAAATTTAAGGCGATCCGGGACTGGAGGGGCCCGGCCCACTCGGAAGGCGGCACAAGCAAATATGGTAATCGGGCTGAATTCTAGTGTCTTGGCCATAAAATGCAAAAAAAATGAGGAACGGTCATGGCAGGGTGGTGACTATGGTTACTTATGTCGTATTTGATGGCTCGGAAAATTTTAGGCTATCGAGGTCCGAGGGCCTGGGCCCACTCGGAAGGCGTGTGCTATAACACACAAAAATATGGGAATCGTGCGGAATTCTAGAGTTTTGGCTGTAAAACACAAAAAAGTGAGGAACGGTCATGGAACGGTCATGGTGAGGCGTTGACTATGGTTCTTTAGGTCGTATTTGATGGCCCGGAAAAATTTTAGGCGATCCGGTTCCGGGGACCCAGGCCCACTTGGAAGGCGTGGGCTATAGCACTCGAAAATATGGGAATGGGGCAGAATTCTAGTTTTTTGGCCGTAAAATGCAAAACAAATGAGGAACGGTCATGGCGAAGCTGTGACTATGGTTCTTCAGATCGTATTTGATGGCCCGAAATTGTTTTAGGCCATTCGAGTCCGGGGGCCCGGCTCACTCGGAAGGCGTGGGCTATAACACATGAAAATATGGAAATCGGGCGGAATTCTAGTTTTTTGGCCGTAAAACTAAAATAATGAGAAATGGTCATGGCGGGGCGGTGACTATGGTTCCTTAGGTCGTATTTGATTGGCCGAAATCTTTTTACGCAATCCAGTTTCGGGGGGCCCGGGCCCACTCGGAAGGCGTGGGCTACAACACACGAAAATATGGGAATGTGGCAGAATTCTAGTTTTTTGGCCGTAAAACGCAAAAAAGCGAGGAACGGTCATGGCGAGGCGGTGAATATGGTTCTTCAGGTCGTATTTGATGACCCGAAAATTTTTTAGGCGATCCGAGTCCGGGGGCACGGCACACTCAGAAGACGTGGGCTATATAGCACACGAAATTATGTGAATCGGGCTGAATTCTAGAGTTTTGGCTGTAAAACGCAAAGAAAATGAGGAACGATCATGGCGGGGAGTTGAATATGGTTCCTTAGGTCATATATGATTGCCCGAAAAAATATTACGCAATCCACTTTCGAGGGGCCCGATCTCCCTCGGAAGGCGTGGGATAGCACATGAAAATATAGGAATCGGGCATAATTCTAGTTTTTTGGCTGTAAAACACAAAAAAGCGAGGAACGGTCATGGCGAGGTGGTGACTATGGTTCTTTAGGTCGTATTTGATGGCCCGGAAAAATTTTAGGCGATCCGGGTCCGGGGGCACTGCCCACTGGGAAGGCATGGGCTATACCACACGAACATATGGGAATCAGGCGGAATTCTATATTTTTGGCCGTAAAACGCAAAAAACAAGGAACGGTCATGGCGAGGCAGTAACTATGGTTCCTTAGGTCGTATTTGATGTCCCTGAAAAATTTTAGGCGATCCAGTTCCGGGGACCCGTGCCCACTTGGAAGGTGTGGTCACACAAAAATATGGGAATCAGGCAGAATTCAAGTTTCTTGGCCGTAAAACGCAAAACAAATGAGGAATGGTCATGGTGGAGTGGTGACTATGGTTCCTAAGGTCGTATTTGATTGCCCGGAAAAATTTAAGGCGATCTGGGTCCGGAAGGACCCGGCCCACTTGGAAGGCGGCACAAGCAAATATGGTAATCGGGTTGAATTCTAGTTTTTTGGCCGTAAAACGCAAAAAAATGAGGAACGGTCATTGAAGGGCGGTGACTATGGTTCCTTAGGTCGTATTTGATGGCTCGAAAAATTTTAGGCGATCAGAGTCCGGGGGCCCGGGCCCACTCAAAAAGCGTGTGCTATAGAACACGAAAAATATGGGAATCAGGCGAAATTCTAGTTTTTTTGTCGTAAAACACAAAAAGCGAGGAACAGTCATGGTGGGGCGGTGAATATGGTTCTTCAAGTCGTATTTGAAAGCGTAAAAAAATCTTAGGCGATCGGGATCCGGGGGCCCGGGCCCACTCACAAGGCGTGTGCTATAGAACACGAAAATATGAGAATCGGGCGAAATTCTAGTTTTTTGGTCGTAAAACACAAAACACGAGGAACAATCATGGCGGGGCGGTGACTATGGTTCTTCAGGTTGTATTTGATGGCCCGAAAATATTTTAGGCAATCGGAGTCTGGGGGCCCACGCCTAGTCGAAAGGCGTGGGCATAGCATACGAAAATATGGGAATCGGGCGGAATTCTAGTTTTTTGGCAGGAAAATGCAAAAAAATGAGAAACGTTCATGGAGGGGCAGTGACTATTGTTCCTTAGGTCATATTTGATGGCCGAAAAATATCTTAGGCGATCCGGTTCCGGGGGGCCCATGCCCACTCGGAAGGCGTAGGCTATAGCACACGAAAATATGGGAATCGGGCGGAATTCTAGCTTTTTGGCCGTAAAACGCAAAAGACCGAGGAACGGTCATGGCGGGGCAGTGACTATGGTTCCATAGGTCGTATTTGATGGCCCATAAATATTTAAGGCTATTCGGGTTCGGGAAGCTCGGGCCCACTAAGAAGGCGTGGGATATTGCACACGAAAATTTGGAAATCGGGCGAAATTCTAGTTTCTTGGCCGTAAAACACAAAAAATTAGGAACGGTCATGGTGGGGCGGTTACTATGGTTCCTTAGGTCGTATTTGATGGCTTGGAATAATTTTAGGCGATCGGAGTCCGAGGGGCCCAGGCCCACTCGGAAGTCGTGGGCTATAGCACACGAAAATATGGGAATCGGGCAGAATTCTAGGTTTTTGGCCGTAAAACGTAAAACAAACGAGGAATGGTCATGGAGGGTCAGTGGCTATGGTTCCTTAGGTCGTGTTTGATAGCCCATAAAATTTTAAGACTACTCCGGTCCGGCGGCACGGGACCACTTAGAAGGCGTGGGATATAGCACACGAAAATATGGGAATCTCGCGAAATTCTAGTTTCTTGGCCGAAAAACGCAAAAAAGCGAGGAACGATCATGGCGGAGCTGTAACTATGGTTCCTTATATCATACTTCATAGCCCGGAAAATTTTTAGGCGATCAGGTTCCGGGGGCCCGTGCCCATTCGGAAAGCGTGGGCATAGCACCAAAAAATATGGGAATCGGGCGGAATTCTAGTTTTTTGGTAGGAAAATGCAAAAAAATGAGAAACGTTCATGGCGTGGCAGTGACTATTATTCCTTAGGTCGTATTTGATGGCCCGAAAAAATTGTAGGCGATCCTGTTCTAGGGGGCCCATGGCCACTCGGAAGTCGTGGACTATAGCACAAGAAAATATGGGAATCGAGCCGAATTTTTTTTTGGCCGTAAAAGGCAAAACAATGAGGAACGGTCATGGCAGGGTGGTGGCTAGGGTTCCTTAGGTCATATTTGATGGCCCGTAAAAATTGAAGGCTATTCGGTTACGGACGGCCCGGGCCCACTCGGAAGGCGTGGGCTATAGCACACGAAAATATGAGAATCGGGCGGAATTCTAGTTTTTTGGCCATAAAACAAAAATAATGAGAAACGTTCATGGTGGGGCAGTGACTATGGTTTCTTAGGTCGTATTTGATTGCCCAAAAAAGTTTTACGCAATCCAGTTTTGGGGGGGCGGGCCCACTCTGAACGCGGTGACTATGGTTCCTTATGTCATATTTGATGGCTTGGAAAAATTTTAGGCGATCCGGTTTGGTGGGCCCACTTGGAAGGCGTGGGCTATAGCACACGAAAATATGGGAATCAGGCGAAATTCTAGTTTCTTGGACGTAAAATGCAAACAAAATGAGGAATGGTCATGGCAGGGTGGTGACTAAGGTTCCTAAGGTCGTATTTGATGGCCCGAAAAAAATTAAGGAGATCCGGGTCCGGAGGGGCCCGGCCCACTCGGAAAGCGGCACAAGCAAATATGGTAATCGAGCTGAATTCTAGTGTTTTGGCCGTAAAATGCAAAGGAAATGAGGAACGGTCATGGCGGGGTGGTGACGATGGTTCCTTATGTCGTATTTGATGGATCAAAAAATTTTAGGCGATTGGGGTCCGGGGGCCTGGGCCCACTCGGGAGGCATGTGCTATAACACACAAAAATATGGGAATCGTGCAGAATTCTAGTTTTTTGGCTGTAAAACACAAAAAAGCGAGGAACGGTCATGGCGAGGTGGTGACTATGGTTCTTTAGGTCGTATTTGATGGCCCGGAAAAATTTTAGGCGATCCGGGTCCGGGGGCACTGCCCACTGGGAAGGCATGGGCTATACCACACGAACATATGGGAATCAGGCGGAATTCTATATTTTTGGCCGTAAAACGCAAAAAACAAGGAACGGTCATGGCGAGGCAGTAACTATGGTTCCTTAGGTCGTATTTGATGTCCCTAAAAAATTTTAGGCGATCCAGTTCCGGGGACCCGTGCCCACTTGGAAGGTGTGGTCACACAAAAATATGGGAATCAGGCAGAATTCAAGTTTCTTGGCCGTAAAACGCAAAACAAATGAGGAATGGTCATGGTGGAGTGGTGACTATGGTTCCTAAGGTCGTATTTGATTGCCCAGAAAAATTTAAGGCGATCTGGGTCCGGAAGGACCCGGCCCACTTGGAAGGCGGCACAAGCAAATATGGTAATCGGGTTGAATTCTAGTTTTTTGGCCGTAAAACGCAAAAAAATGAGGAACGGTCATTGAAGGGCGGTGACTATGGTTCCTTAGGTCGTATTTGATGGCTCGAAAAATTTTAGGCGATCAGAGTCTGGGGGCCCGGGCCTACTCAAAAAGCGTGTGCTATAGAACACGAAAAATATGGGACTCAGGCGAAATTCTAGTTTTTTTGTCGTAAAACACAAAAAGCGAGGAACAGTCATGGTGGGGCGGTGAATATGGTTCTTCAAGTCGTATTTGAAAGCGTAAAAAAATCTTAGGCGATCGGGATCCGGGGGCCCGGGCCCACTCACAAGGCGTGTGCTATAGAACACGAAAATATGAGAATCGGGCGAAATTCTAGTTTTTTGGTCGTAAAACACAAAACACGAGGAACAATCATGGCGGGGCGGTGACTATGGTTCTTCAGGTTGTATTTGATGGCCCGAAAATATTTTAGGCAATCGGAGTCTGGGGGCCCACGCCTAGTCGAAAGGCGTGGGCATAGCATACGAAAATATGGGAATCGGGCGGAATTCTAGTTTTTTGGCAGGAAAATGCAAAAAAATGAGAAACGTTCATGGAGGGGCGGTGACTATTGTTCCTTAGGTCATATTTGATGGCCGAAAAATATCTTAGGCGATCCGGTTCCGGGGGGCCCATGCCCACTCGGAAGGCGTAGGCTATAGCACACGAAAATATGGGAATCGGGCGGAATTCTAGCTTTTTGGCCGTAAAACGCAAAAGACCGAGGAACGGTCATGGCGAGGCAGTGACTATGGTTCCATAGGTCGTATTTGATGGCCCATAAATATTTAAGGCTATTCGGGTTCGGGAAGCTCGGGCCCACTAAGAAGGCGTGGGATATTGCACACGAAAATTTGGAAATCGGGCAAAATTCTAGTTTCTTGGCCGTAAAACACAAAAAATTAGGAACGGTCATGGTGGGGCGGTTACTATGGTTCCTTAGGTCGTATTTGATGGCCCGGAATAATTTTAGGCGATCGGAGTCCGAGGGGCCCAGGCCCACTCGGAAGTCGTGGGCTATAGCACACGAAAATATGGGAATCGGGCAGAATTCTAGGTTTTTGGCCGTAAAACGTAAAACAAACGAGGAATGGTCATGGAGGGTCAGTGGCTATGGTTCCTTAGGTCGTGTTTGATAGCCCATAAAATTTTAAGACTACTCCGGTCCGGCGGCACGGGACCACTTAGAAGGCGTGGGATATAGCACACGAAAATATGGGAATCTCGCGAAATTCTAGTTTCTTGGCCGAAAAACGCAAAAAAGCGAGGAACGATCATGGCGGAGCTGTAACTATGGTTCCTTATATCATACTTCATAGCCCGGAAAATTTTTAGGCGATCAGGTTCCGGGGGCCCGTGCCCATTCGGAAAGCGTGGGCATAGCACCAAAAAATATGGGAATCGGGCGGAATTCTAGTTTTTTGGTAGGAAAATGCAAAAAAATGAGAAACGTTCATGGCGTGGCAGTGACTATTATTCCTTAGGTCGTATTTGATGGCCCGAAAAAATTGTAGGCGATCCTGTTCTGGGGGGCCCATGGCCACTCGGAAGTCGTGGACTATAGCACAAGAAAATATGGGAATCGAGCCGAATTTTTTTTTGGCCGTAAAAGGCAAAACAATGAGGAACGGTCATGGCAGGGTGGTGGCTAGGGTTCCTTAGGTCATATTTGATGGCCCGTAAAAATTGAAGGCTATTCGGTTACGGACGGCCCGGGCCCACTCGGAAGGCGTGGGCTATAGCACACGAAAATATGAGAATCGGGCGGAATTCTAGTTTTTTGGCCGTAAAACAAAAATAATGAGAAACGTTCATGGTGGGGCAGTGACTATGGTTTCTTAGGTCGTATTTGATTGCCCAAAAAAGTTTTACGCAATCCAGTTTTGGGGGGGCGGGCCCACTCTGAACGCGGTGACTATGGTTCCTTATGTCATATTTGATGGCTTGGAAAAATTTTAGGCGATCCGGTTTGGTGGGCCCACTTGGAAGGCGTGGGCTATAGCACACGAAAATATGGGAATCAGGCGAAATTCTAGTTTCTTGGACGTAAAATGCAAACAAAATGAGGAATGGTCATGGCAGGGTGGTGACTAAGGTTCCTAAGGTCGTATTTGATGGCCCGAAAAAAATTAAGGAGATCCGGGTCCGGAGGGGCCCGGCCCACTCGGAAAGCGGCACAAGCAAATATGGTAATCGAGCTGAATTCTAGTGTTTTGGCCGTAAAATGCAAAGGAAATGAGGAACGGTCATGGCGGGGTGGTGACGATGGTTCCTTATGTCGTATTTGATGGATCAGAAAATTTTAGGCGATTGGGGTCCGGGGGCCTGGGCCCACTCGGGAGGCATGTGCTATAACACACAAAAATATGGGAATCGTGCAGAATTCTAGTTTTTTGGCTGTAAAACACAAAAAAGCGAGGAACGGTCATGGCGAGGTGGTGACTATGGTTCTTTAGGTCGTATTTGATGGCCCGGAAAAATTTTAGGCGATCCGGGTCCGGGGGCACTGCCCACTGGGAAGGCATGGGCTATACCACACGAACATATGGGAATCAGGCGGAATTCTATATTTTTGGCCGTAAAACGCAAAAAACAAGGAACGGTCATGGCGAGGCAGTAACTATGGTTCCTTAGGTCGTATTTGATGTCCCTAAAAAATTTTAGGCGATCCGAGTCCTGGTGGCCTGGCCCACTCAGAAGGCATGGGCTATAGTACACGAAATTATGGTGATCGGGCTGAATTATAGTGTTTTTTGCCGTAAAACGCAAAGAAAATGAGGAACAGTCATGGAGGGGTCGTATTTGATTGCCCAAAAAAAATTTACGCAATCCACTTTCGGGGGGCCCGGGCTCACTCGGAAGGCTAGGCTATATAGCACACGAAAATATGGGAATCGGGCAAAATTCTAGTTTTTTGGTCGTAAAACATAAAAAAGCGAGGAACGGTCGTGGCGAGGTGGTGACTATGGTTCTTTAGGTCGTATTTGATGGCCCGAAAAAGGTTAGGCGTTCCGAGTCCGGGGGGCCAGGTCCACTCGGAAAGGCGTGGGCTATAGCACACGAAAATATTGGAATAGGGCAAAATTCAAGTTGTTTGGCCGTAAAACAAAAAACAATGATGAACGGTCATGGCGACATGGTGACTATGGTTCCTTAGGTCGTATTTGATGGACCGGACAAATTTTAGGCGATCCGGTTCTGGGGACCCAGGCCCACTTGGAAGACGTGGCTATAGCACACGAAAATATGGGAATCAGGCGGAATTCTAGTTTTTCGGCTATAAAACACAAAACAAATGAGGAACAGTCATGGCAAGGCAGTGACTATGGTTCATCAGGTCGTATTTGATGGCCCGAAAAATTTTTAGGCGATCCGAGTCTGGGGGGCATGGACCCACTTTGTAGGCGTGGGCTATAGCACATGAAAATATGAGGATCGGGAGGAATTCTAGTTTATTATCCGTAAAACTAAAATAATGAGATACAATCATGGTAGGGAGGTGACTATGGTTCCTTAGGTCGTATTTGATTGCCCGGTTAAGTTTTACGCATTTTAGTTTCGGGGGGCCCGGGCCCACTCGGAAAGCGTGGGCTATAGCACACGAAAATATGGGAATCTGGCAGAAATCTAGTTTTTTGGCCGTAAAATGCAAAAAAGCGAGGAACGGTCATGGCGAGGCGATGAATACGGTTCTTTAGGTCGTATTTGATTTCCCGAAAAATCTTTAGGCTATGCGAGTCCGGGGGGCCAGCCCCACTCGTAAGGCGTGGGCTTTAGCACATGAAAATATTGGAATCAGGCAGAATTCAAGTTGTTTGGCCGTAAAACTAAACAAAACGAGGAACGGTCATGGAGAGGCGGTTACTATGGTTCCTTAGGTCGTATTTTATGGAATGGAAAAATTTTAGGCGATCCGATTCGGGGGACCCAGGCCCACTTGGAAGGCGTGGGCTATAACACACGAAAATATGGGAATCGCGCGGAATTCTAGTTTTTTGGCCGAAAAACGCTAAACATGAGGAACGATCATGGCGGGCCGGTGACTATGGTTCCTCAGGTCGTATATGATGGCCCGAAAATATTTTAGGCGACCCGTTTCTGGGGGGCTCGGGCCCACTTGGAAAGCGTGGGCTATAACACCCGAAAATATTAGAATCGGGAGGAATTCTAGTTATTTTGCCGTAAAATGCAAAATGCCAAGGAACGGTCATGGTAAGGCGGTGATTATGGTTCCTTATGTCGTATTTGATGGCCCGGAAATATTTTAGGCGATCCAGTTCCGGGGGCCTAGGCCCACTTGGAAGGCGTGGGCTATAGCACACAAAAACGCAAAAATAAAAATGGGGAATGGTCATGGAGGGTTGGTGACTTTGGTTCCTAAGGTCGTATTTGACGGACCGAAAAAATTTAATGTGATCCGGGTCCGGAGGGGCCCGGCCCACTCGGAAGGCGACACAAGCAAATATGGTAATCGGGCTAAATTCTAGGTTTTTGGCCGTAAAACAAAAATAAATGAGGAACGGTCATGGCGGGGCGGTGACTATGGTTCCTTAGGTCATATTTGATGGCCCTGAAAATTTTAGGCGATCGGGGTCGGGTGGCTAGGGCCCACTCGAAAGGCGTGTGCTATAGCACACGAAAAAATAGGAATCGGGCGGAATTCTAGTTTTTTGGCCGTAAAACGCAAAAAACGAAGAACGGTCATGGCGGGGCGGTGATTATGGTTCCATAGGTCGTATTTGATGGCCTGGAAAAATTTTAGGTGATCCCGGTCCGGGGGAACTGTCCACTAGGAAAACATGGGCTTTAGCACACGAACATATGGGAAACGGGCGGAATTCTAGGTTTTTGGCCGTAAAACGCAAAAGAAACTAGGAACGGTCTTGGGGAGGTAGTGACTATGGTTCTTTAGGTTGTATTTGATCTCCCGAAAAAAATTTAGGCGATCCGAGTCCAGGGGCCCGGCCCACTCGGAATGCGTAGCACACGAAAATATTGGAATCGGGCGGAATTCTAGCTTTTTGGCCGTAAAACAAAAAAAATAAGAAACTGTCATGGCGGGGCGGTGACTATGATTCTTTAGGTCATATTTGATTTCCTAGAAAATTTTACGCTATCAAGTTTCGGGGAGCCCGGGCCCACTCGGAAGGCGTGAGCAATAGCACACGAAAATATGGGAATCGTGCAGAATTCTAGTTTTTTGGCCGTAAAACTAAAATAATGAGAAACGGTCAGGGCGGGGAGGTGACTATGGTTCCTTAGGTCGTATTTGATTGCCCAAAAATGTTTTACATAATCCAGTTTCGGGGGGCCCGGGCCCACTCGGAAGGCGTTGTCTATAACACACGAAAATATGGGAATGAGGCAGAATTCTAGTTTTTTGGCCGTAAAACGCAAAAAGGCTAGGAACTGTCATGGCGAGGTGGTGAATATGGATCTTCAGGTCGTATTTGACGACCCGAAATATTTTTAGGCGATTCGAGTTTGGGGGGTCCGGCCAACTCGGAAGGCGTGGGCTATAGCACACGAAATTATGGGAATCGGGTTGAATTCTAGTTTTTCGGCCGTAAAACGTAAAATAATTCTAGGAACAGTCATGGCAAGGTGGTGACTATGGTTCCTTGGGCCGAATTTGATGGCCCGAAATTTTTTAGGCGAAGCGAGTCCGGGGGCCCGGCCCACTCGAAAGGCGTGGGCTATAGCACACGAAAATATGGGAATCAGGAGGAAGTCTAGATATTTGGCTGTAAAATTCAAAAAACTAGGAACGGTCATGGAGAGGAGGTGATTATGGTTCCTTATGTCATATTTGATGGCCCGGAAATATTTTAGGCGATCCAGTTCCGGGGGCCTAGGCCCACTTGGAAGGCGTGGGCTATAGCACACGAAAACGCAAAAATAAAATGAGGAATGGTCATGGCGGGGTGGTGACTTTGGTTCCTAAGGTCGTATTTGACGACCTGAAAAAATTTAAGGCAATCCAGGTCCGGAGGGGCCCGGCCCACTCGGAGGGCAGCACAACCAAATATGGTAATCGAGCTAAATTCTAGGTTTTTGGCCGTAAAATGCAAATAAATAAGGAACGGTCATGGCGGGGCGGTGACTATGGTTCCTTAGGTCGTATTTGATGGCCCGGAAAATTTTAGGCGATCGGGGTCTAGGGGCCAGGTCCCACTCGAAAGGCGTGTGCTATAGCACACGAAAAAATGGGAATCAGGCGAATTCTAGTTTTTTGGCCGTAAAACGCAAAAAACGAGGAACGGTCATGGCGGGGCGGTGAATATGGTTCCATAGGTCGTATTTGATGGCCTAGAAAAATTTTGGGCGATCCCGGTCCGGGGGCACTGCCCACTAGGAAGGCATGGCTATAGCACACGAACATATGGGAATCAGGCGGAATTCTAGGTTTTTACAGTAAAACGCAAAACAAACAAGGAACGGTCATGGCAAGGCGGTGACTATGGTTCTTTAGGTTGTATTTGATGGCCCGAAAAACATTTAGGCGATCCGAGTCCAGAGCGCCCGGTCCACTCGGAATGCGTGGGCTATAGCACACGAAAATATGGGAATCGGACGGAATTCTAGTTTTTTGGCCATAAAACAAAAAACAATGAGGAACGGTCATGGCGAGGCAGTGACTATGGTTCCTTAGGTCATATTTTATTGCCCGGAAAATTTTACGCTATCAAGTTTCTGGGGGCCCGTGCCCACTCGGAAGGCGTGGGCTATATAGAACACGAAAATATGGGAATCGGGCGGAATTCTAGTGTTTTGGACGTAAAACTAAAATAATGAGAAACGGTCATAGCGGGGCGGTGACTATGGTTCCTTAGGTCCTATTTGACTGCCCAAAATGTTTTTACGCAATCCAGTTTCGGAGGGCTCGGGCCCACTCGGAAGGCGTGGGCTATAGCACACAAAAATATGAGAATGTGGCAGAATTATAGATTTTTGGTCGTAAAACGCAAAAAAGTGAGGAACTCTCATGGTGAGGCGGTGAATATGGTTCTTCAGGTCATATTTGACGACCCGAAAACTTTTTAGGTGATCCGAGTCCGGGGCCCCCGGCCCACTCGGTAAGGCGTGGGCTATAGAACACGAAATTATGGGAATCGGGCTGAATTCTAGTTTTTCGGCCATAAAATGCAAATAAATTCAAGGAACGGTCATGCCGAGGCTGTGACTATGGTTCCTAGGGTCGTATTTGATGTCCCGAAAAAATTGTAGGCGATTCGAGTCCGGGGGGCCTGGCCCACTTGAAAAGCGTGGGTTATAGCACACGAAAATATGGGAATCGGGAGGAATTCTAGTTATTTGGCCGTAAAAGGCAAAAAACGAGGAACGTTCATAGCGAGGCGGTGACTATGGTTCCTTATGTCGTATCTGATGGCCTAGAAATATTTTAGGCGATCCAGTTCCGGGGGGCCTATGCCCATTTGGAAGGTGTGGGCTATAGCACACGAAAACGCAAAACAATAATGAGGAATGGTCATGGCGGGGTAGTGACTTTGGTTCCTAAGGTCGTATTTGACGGCCCGAAAAAATTTAAGGCGATCCGGGTCCGGAGGGTCCCGGCCCACTCGGAAGGCGGCACAAGCAAATATGGTAATCGGGCTAAATTCTAGTTGTTTGGCCGTAAAACGCAAATAAACGAGGAACGGTCATGGCGGGGCGGTGACTATGGTTCCTTAGGTCGTATTGGATGGCTCGAAAAATTTTAGGCGATCGGGGTCCGGGGGCTAGGGCCCACTCGAATGGCGTGTGCGCACACGAATAAATGGGAATCGGGCGGAATTCTAGTTTTTTGGCTGTAAAACGCAAAAAATGAGGAACGGTCATGGCGGGGCGGTGATTATGGTTCCATAGGTCGTATTTGATGGCCTGGAAAATTTTTGGGCGATCCCGGTTCGGGGGCACTGCCCACTAGGAAGGCATGGGCTATAGCACACGAACATATGGGAATCGGGCGGAATTCTAAGTTTTTGGCCGTAAAACGCCAAAGAAACAAGGAACGGTCATGGCGAGGTAGTGACTATGGTTCTTTAGGTCGTATTTGATGGCCCGAAATTTTTTAGGTGATCCGGGTCCAGGGGCACTGCCCACTGGGAAGGCATGGGCTATAACACACGAACATATGGGAATCAGGCAGAATTCTAGTTTTTTGGCCGTAAAACGCAAAAACAATGAGGAACGATCATGGCGAGGCGGTGACTATGGTTCTTCCGGTCGTATTTGACGGCCCAAAAAAATTTAGGCCATCCGAGTCCCGAGAGGTCGGCCCGCTCGGAAGGTATGGGCTATAGCACATGAATATATGGGAATCAGGTGGAATTCTAGTGTTTTTGTTGTAAAACGCAAAAAATGAGGAACAGTCATGACGAGGTGGTGACTATGGTTCCTTAGGTCGTATTTCATGGCCTGGAGAAATGTTTGGCGATCCGGGTCCAAGGGGCCATGCCCACTCGGTAGGCGTGGGTTATAGCACACGAACATATGGGAATAGGGTGGAATTCTATGTTTTTTGCCTTAAAACGCAAAACAAAGAAGGAACGGTCATGGCGAGGCGGTGACTATGGTTCTTTAGGTCGTATTTGATGGCCCGAAAATATTTTAGGCAATTCGAGTCCGGGGACCTTGCCCACCGGACGGCGTGGGCTTTAACACACGAAAATATGGGAATTGTGCGGAATTCTAGTTTTTTGGCCGCAAAACGCAAACAAATGAGGAACAATCATGGCGGGGCGGTGACTATGGTTACTTAGGTCGTATTTGATGCCCCATAAATATTTTAGACTATCCGGGTTTGGGCAGCCCGGGCCCACTCTGAAGGCGTGGGCTGTAGCACACGAAAATAAGGAAATCGGGCAAAATTCTAGTTTTTTGGCTGTAAAATGCAACAAATGAGGAACGATCATGGTTCCTTAGATCGTATTTCATGGCCTGGAAAATATTTAGGCGATCGGGGTCCGGGGCCCACGCCCACTCGGAAGGCGTGGGCATAACACACGAAAATATGGGAATCGGGCGGAATTCTAGTTTTTTGGCGGGAAAACGCAAAAAAATGAGGAACGGTCATTGCGGGGCGGTGACTATTGTTCCTTAGGTCGTATTTGATGGCCCGAAAAATTGTAGGCGATCCGGTTCCGGGGGGCCCGTGCCCACTCGGAAGGCGTGGGCTATAGCACACGAAAATATGGGAATCAGGCGGAATTCTAGTTTTTTGGCCGAAAAACGCAAAACAACGAGGAACGCTCATGGTGGGGCAGTGGCTATGGTTCCTTAGGTCGTAGTGGATGGCTCATAAAAATTTAAGGCTATACGGGTCCGGGCGGCCCGGGCCCACTCAGAAGGCATGGGATATAGCACACGAAAATTTGAGAATCGGGCGGAATTCTAGTTTCTTGGACGTAAAATGCAAAAAAATGAGGAACGGTCATGGCAGGGTGGTGACTATGGTTTCATAAGTAGTATTTGATGGCTCGGAAAAATTTAAGACGATCCGGGTCTTGAGGGGCCTGACCCACTGGGAAGGCGGCACACTAAAATATGGTAATCGGGCTGAATTATAGTTTTTTGGCCGAAAAAGGCAAAAAATGAGGAATGGTTATGGCAAGGCAGTGACTATGGTTCTTTAGGTCATATTTGATGGCCCGAAAAAACTTTAGGCGATCCGTGTCCGGGGGCCCCGGGCCCACTCGGAAGCCGTGGGAATCGGGCAAAATTCTAGTTTTTGGCCGTAAAATGCAAAACAACAAGGAACGGTCATGGCGGGGCGGTGAATATGGTTCTTTAGGTCGTATTTGATGGCCCATAAAAGTTTAAGTATATTC